>NC_057802.1:260143163-260332251 GCF_018294505.1 Triticum aestivum
GCCATGGACACGGCGCGACGGCGGCGGCGTGCGAGGAGAGGGCGACGCGGGGCGGGCCGGCCTGCGGCTCGGCTGGGCTCGGCCCAGCTGGCGCGCGCAGTTTTTTTTTTAAAACGTTCCGCGGAAAATAATTCGTAGAAAAGTAAGTAAAAGTCCAAAAAATATAAAATAAATTTTCCCCGTCTAGTTAGAAAATCTAGAATAAGGTGAACATTTTTTAAACACAAAATAAATATTTTGAAAACATGCAATATTTTTAATGCAATAAAAATTGCAAATAAAATCCAAATATATTGCAATAAATGATTTTAACATTTTTCCTCCAGTATTTCAATTGTTTTGGAGAAGTCATATTTTCTCCTCTCATTTATTTTGTTTAAGGAAATATTTTTCCGGAGAGAAAATAATTAAAACCAAAATCCTCGTCTTATGATTTGATGAAAATCAAATATGAAACTTCGAGAAAATCCCCAACTCTCTCCGAGGGTCCTTGAGTTGCTTAGGATTATCGAGGATTTTGTCAAAATGCAATAAAATATGATATGCAATGATGATCTATGTATAACATACCAAATTGAAAATTTGGGATGTTACAATCTTCATGAATCTCATCATTATCTTTTTCATTATCACTAAGTGGATGTACATTACCAGATCGAGTTTCATCATCAGCGATAGAAGTTTCATTTTCATTATCAGGAGGTTTTTCTATTTCAGGTTCACTAGAAGCATGCAAAGTCCTATCATTTTTCTTCTTCTTTTTCCTTTTAGAAGGACTAGGTGCACTAGTGTTATTTCTTTGTGAGTCTTGTTCGATTGTTTTTGGGTGTTCCTCAGGATAAAGTGGTTCCTGAGTCATTTTACCTCCTCTAGTTGCAACTCTAACAGCAAAGTCATGTATATTACTATTCATTTCATCAAGCAATTCTCTTTGAGATTTAGCAACTTGTTCTAACTGGGTTTGTACCATAGAGGCATGTTTTCCAACACCTCTAACATCATTTGAATTCTAAATAACAAGTCACTCAAGCAAGCAATCATATCAGAATTGTATTTCAATTGTTTCATAACATTTGCATTGAAGTGATCTTGTTTTCTAATGTAGTTTTCAAACTCATAAAGGCATTGACTAGGATGCATATTGTGAGGATTATCATTATCATTGAACTTCATTAGAGAATTTACCTCTTACCACCTTAGGCAGTGGTGGTGTATTATGCCCATGTATTTCTTCAATAGGAGGTAAATTTTTAACATCCCTAACTTTAATACCTTTTTCCTTCATAGATTTCTTTGCCTCTTGCATATCTTCAGGACTGAGATATCATATAGCCCTCTTCTTTGGAGTGGGTTTAGGCGGTGGTTCAGGAAGAGTCCAATCATCATAATTTTTTAATATATTATTCAATAATTCTTTAGCTTGCCGAACAGTCTGTTCCCTGAAAACACAGCCAGCACAACTATCTAGGATGTCCCTAGAAGCATAGGTTAGTCCATTATAGAAGATATCAAGTATTTCATTTTTCTTAGGAGGATGATCAGGCAAAGCATTAAGTAACTGGCAAAGACTCCCCCAAGCTTGTGGGAGACTCTCTTCTTTAATTTGCACAAAGTTAAATATTTCTTGTAAAGCTGCTTGTTTCTTATGAGCAGGGAAATATTTTTTAGAGAAGTAATAAATCATATCCTGGGGACTACGCACACAACCAGGAGTAAGAGTATTGTACCAAGCTTTAGCATCACCCTTTAATGAGAAAGGAAATAATTTGAGAATAAAGTAATAGCGACTCTTCTCATTATGAGTAAAAAGGGTGGCTATGTCATTCAACTTAGTAAGATGTGCCACAACAGTTTCAGTTTCATAACCATGGAAAGGATCCGATTATACCAAAGTAATTAACTCTGGGTCGACAAAGAATTCATAATCCTTGCCATCAATAAAGATAGGTGAAGTAGCAAAGGATCATACTTCATTCTAGCATTCATAGGTTTTTCTTTATACTTGCATAGTAATTTCTCTAGATCATCTCTATCCCTACAAGCAAGAATATCTCTAGTTGTCTCCTCATTCATAACATAACCTTCCGGTACCTTAGGCAATTCATATCTAGGAAGGCTAGTTCTAGGAGGTGTTTCAGGAGTTTCAGTTTCAATCTCATCCTCAGATTCAATAACATCATGTTGTATTACTCTAGCAATTTGTTCATCAAGAAATTCACCAAGTGGCACATCATCATTGTCAAGCAAGGTACTAGCATCATCATAAGCATTATCCATATCAGAAGTAGGATCATCAATAACTTGCGACATATTAGAATTGATAGCATGTGGTGGTGTTGCAAGTTTACTCATAACAGAAGGTGAATCTAAAGCAGAACTGGATGGCAGTTCCTTACCTCCCATCATCTTTGAGGGAAATATCTTAGTCTTAGAATCCTTCAGATTCTTTATAGTGATAAATTGATAATAATCCCAAGAGACTCAACAAATATAGCAATGCTCCCCGGCAACGGCGCTAGAAAAAGGTCTTGATAACCCACAAGTATAGGGGACCGCAATAGTTTTCGAGGGTAGAGTATTCAACCCAAATTTATAGATTCGACACAAGGGGAGCCAAAGAATATTTGAAGTTATTAGAAGCTGAGTTGTCAATATAACCACACCTGGATATTAATTATCTGCAGCAAGTAATCAGTAGCAATGTAATATGATAGTTTTGATAGTAGTGACAGTAGCAATGGTAACAGTAACAGTGATAACAGTAATTTCTAGCAAGTGTAACAGTGATGATAGCAGTAGTAACTTAGGAGAAACAATATAAGATAAATTCTTAGGCATTGGATTGGTGACTTGTTGGATGATATTCATCATGAGACAGTTATAACCTAGAGCGATACGGCACTAGCTCTAGTTTGTCAATATAATGTAGGCATGTATTCCGTAAATAGTCATACGTGCTTATGGAAAGAACTTGCATGACATCTTTTGTCCTACCCTCCCGTGGCAGCGGGGTCCATATTGGAAACTAAGGGATATTTAGGCCTCCTTTTAATAGAGAACCGGAACAAAGCATTAACACATAGTGAATACATGAACTCCTCAAACTACGGTCATCACCGGGAGTGGCCCCGACTATTATCACTCCGGGGTTGCCGGATCATAACACGTAGTAGGGTGACTATAACTTGCAAGATCGGATCTAGAACATGGATATAATGATGATAACATAAACGGTTCAGATCTGAGTTCATGGCACCTGGGCCCAAAGTGACAAGCATTAAGCATAGAAAAGTCATAGCAACATCAATCTAAGAACATAGTGGATACTAGGGATCAAGCCCTAACAAAACTAACTCGATTACATGATGAATCTCATCCAACTCCTCACCGACCAGCAAGCCTACGAAGGAATTACTCACTTCCGGTGGGGAGCATCATGGAATTGGCAATGGAGAAGGGTTGGTGATGATGAAGAACGAAGATCCCCCTCTCCGGAACCCCAAACGGACTCCAGATCTGGCCTCCCAAAGAAGAACAGGAGGTGACGGCGGCTCCGTCTCGTGGATCGTGATATTTCTTTCTCCCTGATTTTTTCTGGAAAATTAGGAATTTATAGTGTCGATTTCAGGGTCTGCGGCGCCACCAGGTGGGGCAACACACCTGGGCGCGCCAGGAGAGGGGGGTGTGCCCTGGTGGGTTGTGCCCACCCATGGGCCCCTCTCTGGTAGGTCTTGGCTCCAGAAATTCTTATATATTATATAAAAATTCCTCTCAAAGTTTCGTTCCATTCCGAGAACTTTTATTTCTGCACAAAAACAACACCATGGTAGTTCTACTAAAAACAACATCAATCCGGGGTTAGTTTCATTCAAATTATGCAAATTAGAGTCCAAAATAAGAGGAAAAGCGTTAGGAAAAGTAGATACGATAGAGACGTATCACCGGGTTACCATGAAAGCCGGCTTAGCAACAAACATCCTCTCCCAGAGCGGATCAGCACTAAAGAACAGGCCAAATATATGCCCATATTTTCAAAGATTAGAGCCTTGATGGCCGATGGTTTAACTGGAGTCGATCTGGTTCGTTGCTGGGTCGCATGGAGAATTTTGCCCTTAAGCCGCCGATCCGGCTTAATGTGTGAGTATACCAGCGATGTCAAAGATCCGCTGCGTTACTCTCCAATCTGTCTGGATGATAAATCAATCAATGGTATGACAAAGACTCCGCTCAATGAGAGTCTAGAGACTTGTAGCAAAGCGGGGCTAAACCCCTTCTGCGCCCTCAACAAGCCACCAGCTGTAAGTATTTTCAAACAACTTTCACTAAATTATTACTTGTCAATCTGCCTTCTCATTATTACTTGAACGTGCAGGTTGATTCCCCTTTCTGGAGCAAGAAACTTCAGGATAAACCGGCCAAGAAAACCAGGACAAAGAATAAGGCTCCCAAGAAGCCCGCCAAATAGAAGGCAGATGCAACTGATATTTTCGCCCTAGATGATGAGTCGAAGGTAGAACTTGACTCCCTTGGCTCATTCTTTGTTCATCTTATTGACATTGATTACTATCAGGATGACGTGGAAGGCAGACACGCAGATGGTGAAGAGGTAACTATCCTTTCCTCCGACTCAGAACCTCTGCCAAGACAGAAAGTTCGTCAAGCGAGCCGGAAAGTAAGGTTTTCTCGCCATTTAGCTTACTTGGATCCCAAATTTATTTTGAAGAAGCAGCAGCATGAAGCTCACCGCACAACCCAGAACTGTGGCAGTGGGATTCTCTCCTCCAGCTTACCCAACACGCCAGCTCCTCGCAAGCGCCGAGCAGAGGTTTCACAGATTTACGAATTAGCTTTTCCAAAGGCGGGCCTTATTCGACAACCCTTAACCCTTCTGATTCAAACTATCAAGGAACTTCTCACTCTTCTTCCGATGACTCAACTGGAACTCATATTCCTCTTTTCAAGAGCGTACCTGGGTGAGAACATTAAGCTTGCTTGCTTTAACACATACTCAATTGATATATTAATCCCATCACGTGTCTTATTTTTAGTGCTATAGCCAAGCCCAACAAGAAGCTGAAGGTGAATAAACCGGCTGAAGACCCCAAGGTTGCTGACCCGGAGAAGCAAACAATATCTAAACCTTCGCATCAAACCTCTGAAGCAACCATTAATGAACAGCCGCTAGAAAAACATCATGTCACCATGGACTCCATGGATGTCAACCTGGGTCACGCCACGCAGCCCAACCCCGCTCAGCTGGCTCAAGAAGCCGAAGATGTTATAGTTACTGGGATGGCTTATACAGCACCAGGAAACCCCACCGTCTTATCTAAGCACTGCGCCAAAGAAGAAGTCTCAGCTATTGATAAGGGCAAGTGGAAACTGGATTTGGAGAGTTATGCCCAGTCAATGCTCAGGAAATTCATGCGGGTTATCTAAACAGCCTTCACACCAGCTGTGACTTTGAAGCCAGCCTGGTTAACCTCACGAATGAGCACTTTGAGGTAAGAAAAAACAAAATCTTATCATATAAGTATATATCTGTCAGCTGCCAAGTCTACTGAATATGACAGAATTGAATATGCTGTAGACTTTAGATAGCCTCTTTGATCTTGGAGCTATGCCATATCATGTTGTAACCGCGGAATCAAAATGAGTAGCCCCCAAGGGCCGGCTTAAGCTGCATACCTAAGCCGGGACTTCAAATTGCAGCACAAAAAACCGTATGTAGCCCCCAAGGGCTGGCTTAAGCTGGATAGCTAAGCCGGGACTTCAAATTGTAGCGCAAAAATCCACATATGTATCCCCCAAGAGCCGACTTAAGCTGCATAGCTAAGCCGGGACTTATCACCATATTTATGAACAAATCCAAATATGTAGCCCCCATGAACCGGCTGTAGTTGAAGAAACTAGCCGGGTCATTAAAGTATTATCTTGAAAAAGAGCAACATGCATTAGCCCCCAAGTGCCAAGTAAAATACTTGTATTGTGCTTGGGACTTCAAATAAGATGATTATCATAACCTCATACAGCCTGTCTTTTCATGTATCAGGGTGAATTGAACATGAAGGAATCTCAAGTCACTGATCTGAGGCAAAATATCCAAACCCAGCAATCTGAGACTTCCAAGGCCAAACCAGAGCTGAAGACCGCTTTGGAAGACATTGAAAAGCTGAAAAAGGATTTCAGTGCTGAAAGAACCGGCTGGGACACCGAGAAGACGGCTCTGTTAAAAAGAGCAGAAGATGCTGCGGCTGCTCTTAAGCCGGTGACTGATGAGTTATCCAGCTTAAAGCATCACATTAATAGTATGACAGCCGCCA
Source organism: Triticum aestivum (assembly GCF_018294505.1). NCBI lineage: Eukaryota > Viridiplantae > Streptophyta > Magnoliopsida > Poales > Poaceae > Triticum > Triticum aestivum. Next base: position 260,149,487 of record NC_057802.1, read on the forward strand.
TCTTTGGTAAGTAATATTGTACTTCAACCTTTCACTTCCAATGTATCACGTTCATTAGCCGGCTTATCAATATCTTTGCTGATGCAGGCTCCAGAAGCTCCAAGTTAGGTCAAGACATGCGCATAAAGCTTAAAGATGCATATACTCTTGTGGAGCAGTTGTACACTGGCGCTCAGCGGGCTGTTTTTGCTGTCTCCTATAAGAAGCAACCACCTACACTCACCAAGGAAATGTTGGAGAAACTGTCTGTGTTGCTGCAAAGAGTTGAAGAACCAAACCGATCAGCCGCCAGAGGAGACTGATGACTTCACCAAAATAGTAAGGGAGATGCATCCTTTGGCAAGAAAACTGCTGAGGAGACTGATCTCTCCAAGTATCAAGCGTCTTATAATGCTAAAAATGCAAAAGTGAAAGCGCCGGTTCATGAGGCCATGGACCTTATCCCGCCAACACCTAAGCACACCTTCGCTCCTGATATTGATCCGTCAAGCCTTATAGATGATGAAGCTGTATTTAGAGCTTTGACTAGGATCAACAGGGCCACATCTGACTTCCAGCCAATGGGTGAACAAGAAGAAGAAGAACCGATGCAGGATAACCCGGAATCATCAACACGCCAAGACCAAGGTAACTGAACCACGAGGCGGCTCTCAGACTGCCACATAGAATCACTACAAAAAATACACTTCCGTGATGATACGTGTTTGTCATAGCAGGTCACCTTTTCTGTCATGTAGGTACATCCATGACGATTTTATGACAGAATCAAGATAGTCATACCTATGCTGTCGTAGAAGTGTTCCATGACATTACCAAAATTATCATCACGGAAGTGTCCACTTCCATGACGATAAATCGCGCGTCATAGAAGTGCTTTCGTCAAGGGTGACCGACACATGGCATCTACCGTAATGGGTCGCCGTTAATCTATCGGGTCCGGTTTTGGATCTGATAACCCGTTAACATCCCGGACTAATGGCGATTTCTACGTGTAAAATTCTAATTGGCCGAAGGAAACACATGTCAGCTCGTCATTGGGTCAGATAGGAGCCTATGATATGTCGACACGTGCGACGGCCCACCACTGGCCTATTTAGCTTCCAAAGGTCGGCCCCTTTGACTTGGTCAATAGTTAGCGGGCCAGCCCATGAAAAGCATGTTAACGGTCTGTTCGCAAATAGCCCATTTTACGGCCCGGTAAATCACGGCCCGTTAGGGCCTTCCCGAAATCGGCCCAACAGCGTCATGTGGGCCGTCGAATATAACAACAGCCCATTGCACTTTTGGCCCATGTATGGCCCACGACGTCTTTCGTCCCATATGAGGCCTTTCATATCTTTAGGCCCTTTAGTGGCCAGGATGACTCTAGCCCATAATGTACAGTAAATTTCTTTGTACCCATTAATGGCCCATGATTCACATGGGCCATTTCTAGCCCGTGTTAGCTTTCGGCCTACACACAGCCCATACGTTCTTGGGCTCCTTTCCGGCCCTCGAGTACTTCCGGCCCGTTACTGGCCTGTTCCAATAATGGGCCAAATTCGGCCCGTGGCTAGAAACGGCCCGTTTGTGGCCTGTTAACCCGTTGCGCCGTTTCCAGCCCGTCCTATATTCTGGCCCATTAACGACCCATTATTCCTGTGACAGAATTAAGCCTTTGCTGTCTTCCGGCCTGTTAGCGGCTCGTTACCGTCCTGGCCCGATACAAATTACGCCCGTTTACGGCCCATGTGGACCCATTTATCCGACGGCCCGAGGCCCACCGATTCTACGGCCTGTTGGAGGCCCATTTATCTGACGGCCAGTAGGAGGCCCATGGATCCTGATGCGGCTTGAAGCTATGTCGGTATTTCCCCAAAGAGGAAGGGATGATGCAGCACAGCAGTGGTAGGTATTTCCCTCAGTGACGAAACCAAGGTTACCGAACCAGTAGGAGAACCAAGCAACACAATGTAAACAGCACCTGCACACAAATAACAAATCACTCGCAACCCGACGTCTTAAAGGGGTTGTCAATCCCTTTCGGGTAATGGCGCCAGAAATTGGCATGTGGACGAGAGAAAGTTGTAATAGATTGACAGATCGAATGCCAAATAAAATAAATAAGAATAAAACACAACAAGGTATTTTTAAGTTTTTGGTTTAATAGATCTGAAAATAAAAGCAAAGGAAAATAGATCGCAAAGGCAAATAATATGAGAAACAGACCCGGCGGCCGTAGATTTCACTAGTGGCTTCTCTCGAGGAAAATAGCAAATGGTGGGTAAACAAATTACTGTTCGGCAATTGATAGAACTTCAAATAATCATGACGATATCCAAGAAATGATCATTATATAGGCATCATGTCCAAGATTAGTGACCGATTCCTGGTTGCATCTACTACTATTACTCCACACATCGACCACTATCCAGCATGCATCTAGTGTATTAAGTTCAAGGAGAAACGGAGTAATGCAATAAGAATGATGACATGATGTAGACAAGATCTATCTATGTAGAGAGAGCCCCATCATTTTATCCTTAGTAGCAACGATACATACGTGTCGGTTCCCCTTCTGTCAGTGGGATCAAGCACCGTAAGATCGAACCCACTACAAAGCACCTCTTCCCATTGCAAGATAAATAGATCAAGTTGGCCAAACAAAAGCCAAATATCGGAGAAGAAATACGATGCTATAAGAAATCATGCATATAAGAGATCAAAGAAACTCAAATAACTTTCATGGAAATAAAAAAATAGATCTGGTCATAAACTCAAAGTACATCCGATCCCAACAAAGACACCGCAAAAAATTTACAGCATATGGATCTCCAAGAGACCATTATAGTGAGAATTCAGCGAGAGAGAGGAAGCCATCTAGCTACTAACTACGGACCCCAAGGTCTACAAAGAACTACTCACACATCATCAGAGAGGCACCAATGGAAGTGGTGAACCCCTCCATGATGGTGTCTAGATTGGATCTGGTGGTTCTGGACTCTGCGGCGACTGGAATTGATTTTCATCGACTCCCCTAAGGTTTCTGGAATATTGGGGTATTTATAGAGCAAAGAGGCGGTCCGGGGGGCACCCGAGGTGGGCACAAGCCACTAGGGCGCGCCTGGGCCTCCTAGCGCGCCCTGGTGGGTTGTGCTCCCCTCGGAGCACCCCTGAGGCGCTGCCTTGGCCCATTGTGTGTCTTCTGGTCCTTCAAAAATCTCCATGAAGTTTCGTTGCATTTGGACTCCGTTTGGTATTGATTTCCTGCGATGTAATAAAACATGCAGAAAACAACAACTGGCACTTGGCACTATGTCAATAGGTTAGTACCAAAACAAGATACAAAATGACTATAAAGTGATTATAAGACATCCAAGACTGACAATATAATAGCATGGAACAATAAAAAATTATAGATACGTTGGAGACGTATCAGCATCCCCAAGCTTAACTCCTGCTCGTCCTTGAGTAGGTAAGTGATAAAAACAGAATTTTTGATGTGGAATGCTGCCTAACATGTCATCTCATATTCTTTTCTTTATAGCATGGACATTTGGAATTTTATATTGTTCAAATCAATAGTCTAGTTTTGACATGACAACTTAAATACTCGACCATATCAACAAGCAACCATGTCTTTCAAAATATCAACGCTAAAATAAGCTATCCCTAGCCCATCATGCTCAATCAGTGATCCATTCATGAAACACACTCACATATTAACTACACCCAATACTCAAGTAAGATCATAGTGCCTCTTAGTTGGTGCTTTTATAAGAGAAGATGGAGACTCAAATTCAAAAGTAAAAATTGCATAAAGTAAAAGAAAGGCCCTTCGCGGAGGGAAGTAGGGATTTGTAGAGGTGATAGAGCTCAAAGCGAAAAACTTAGAGATAAATTTTTTTTGGGAGGTGTATCCTTCCCACCAACTAAAACGACTTAGAGTTCCCAACACTTTCCATGCTAGATATATCATAGGCGGTTCCCAAACAAAAATTAAAGTTTATTCCTTTTTCAACCATACTTTCACTTTCCATGGCTAGCCGTATCCATTGTTGCCCTCCATACCGACACTTTCCAAGGAATTTATTATTTGACAACATAAAGTAAATTCATTTTTCATTTCATGACTGGGCATCCCTAATACCTTTGCCTTACTCTCGTGCAATGACAAGTGAATAAACACTCATCGTGAGAATAACACATCTAGCATGGAAAATATTAGCCCCCCTCACTGCTCCGCGAGTGGTACAAACACACAAAAGAGAAGTTTATTTTCAAAATTAGAGATGGCACATACAAATTTGCTTAGAACAGCAAAAGAGTACCGCATATAGATAAGTATAGTGGACTCATGTGGCAAAACTGGTTTAAAGGTTTTTGGATGCACAAGTAGTGATCATACTTAGTGCAAAATGAAGGCTAGCAAAAGATTGAGAAGCGACCAACCAAGAAACGAATAATCTCATAAGCGAGCATTAAGCATAATTAACACCGAATAATGCACCACAAGTAGGATATGATTCATTGCATAATTATTGACTTTCATGCTTGCATAGGGAATCACAAACCTTAACGCCAATATTCTTACTAAAGCATAATTACTCATCAACATGACTCACATATCACATCATCATATCTCAAAAATATTACCAAGAATCAAGTTTATTTTGTCCAATGATCTTCATGAAAGTTTTTATTATATCCTTCTTGGATATCTATCACTTTGGGACTAATTTTCATGTGCTGCTTTTGGTAAGCTCAAACAAATATAAGTGAAGATCATGAGCATAAAATTTCTTTCTCTCAAATCAATTTAAGTGAAGCAAGAGAGAATTTCTTGAAAATTTTACTAACACTCAAATAAATCTAAGTGAAGCAAGAGAGCATTTCTTCAAAAATACTAAAGCACACCGTGCTCAAAGAGATATAAGTGAAGCACTAGAGCAAGTCCATAGCTCATAAAAATTTAAGAGAAGCATAGGGAGCAATTCTAACAAGTCATGACATAATTTTGGCTCTCTTAGATAGGTGTGTCCAGCAAGGAATCAAGACTTAAAAAACAAAATAAAACAAGCAAAGACTCATATCATACAAGACGCTCCAAGCAAAACACATAGTATGTGACGAATAAAAATATAGCTTCGAGTAAATTACCGATGGTCGTTAGAAGAAAGAGGGGATGCCAGTCGGGGCATCCCCAAGCTTAGTTGCTTGCTCTCTTTTGGACAATATCTTGGGATGCCGGGGCATCACCAAGCTTAGGCTCTTCTTACTCCTTATTCCTTCATCCATCGTAAGATAACCCAAAACTTGAAAACTTCAATCACACAAAAGTCAGCAAAACCTTCGTGAGATCCGTTAGTATAAGAAAGCAAATCACTACTATAAGTACTGTATCAAACCAATTCATATTTTGTTCTTGCATTATATCTATTGTATTCCAACTTTTCTATGGTAAAAACTCATCAAAGAAAACCATAGAGCCATCAAAACAAGCACACAACGCAAAGAAAACAGAATCTGTCAAAAAACAGAACAATTTGTAGCAATCTGACTATTTCGAATACTTCTATAACTCCAAAAATTCTGAAACATTAGGACGACTTGAGAAATTTGTATATTAATCGTCTACAAAAAGAATTGGAATTTTATCATGCTCTGGTAAAAAATAAGAATTGTTTTCGTGAGCGCAAAAGTTTCTGTTTTTCAGCAAGATCAAACAACTATCACCCAAGAAGATCCTAAAGGCTTTACTTGGCACAAACACTAATTAAAACATAAAAAACACAATCATAACAGTACCATAATTGTGCAAACACTCAAGAACAGAAAGCAAAAAGAAAAAATAAATTTTATTCATTGGGTTTCCTCCCAACAAGTGTTATAGTTTTACGCCCTTAGCTAGGCATAAAGCAAGGATCTAAGTTTTGTCATCTTTGTTTCGAGATCCATAAGATGCCCTCGTGATTGATTCATATGGTGGCCTAATTCTTGTTCTAGGGAAGTGTTCCATAGCCTTCCTCAAAGGAAATTGGAACTTAATATTGCCGTCTTTCATATCAATCACGACACCGATAGTGCGTAAAAATGGTCTACCAAGAATAATTGGACAAGACGAATTGCAATCAATATAAAGAACAATAAAGTCTATGGAACATAATTTCTATTTGCAAGAATAAGAACATCATTAATTCTTCCCATAGGCTTTTTAACAGTAGAATCTGCCAAGTGCAAATTTAAAGAGCATTCTTCAAAATCAGTAAGACCAAGCACATCACATAAAGATTTTGGAATTGTAGAAACACTAGCACCCAAGTCACACAAAACAAAGCACTAATAATTTGTAATCTTGACTATGATAGTAGGTTCCCATTCATCATGCAATTTTCTAGGAATTGAAACTTCTAATTCCAATTTTTCTTCAAGAGCTTTCATCATAGCATCAACAATATGTTTAGTAAAAGCTTTATTTTGTTCATAAGCATGGGATGAATTTATCATGGATTGCAACAAAGAAATACAATCAATCAAAGATAAACTATCATAATTAAAGTCTTTCTAATCCAAAAGAGTGGGCACATCACTAGTTAAAATTTTGACCTCTTCAAACCCACTTTCATAAATTTTCTCAACAAGAATTTCACCCTCCGAATTATTGGGACACCTTCTAACTAAAGTTGTCTCTTCTCCAGTCCCTTTTTCATCAATCTTGATTTTACTAAACAAGGAATCAATAGAAGAAACACCAATCATTTTAAGTTCTTCATCACTAGAAAACGCTTTTTCTAAAAATTCTCATTTAGCTCTAAGCATAGCGGTTCTTTTCTTAATTTCATCCATAGAAACATAAACAGCTTTAATTGATTCATCAACCTTAGGCACAAAAATTTTCATCTTGAGATTTTCCACATCATGAGAATTATATCGACACTTCTAGACAAATCATCAATCTTATTCAACTTTTCTTCTATGGAAGTGTTTGAAACTTTTTGCGTGTTGATAAATTCTTTAATATTATTCTAAAGATCAAAGGTGTTCCTATTATTATTATTATAAGATTCATTTCCATAGGAATTACCATAATTATTAGAGGAATTACTAGGAAAGGGCCTAGGATTAAAATTACCTCTATAAGCATTGTTGTTGAAATTATTTCGAGAGATAAAATTCACATCTACGGCATCACTATTTTGCTCAATCAAAGTAGACAAAGGCATATCATTAAAATCAATAGGAGCACTTTTACTAGCAACCAATTTCATAAGAGCATCAACTTTTTCACTCAAAGAAGAAATTTCTTCAACCGAATTAACTTTTTTACTAGTAGGAGCTCTTTCGGTATGCCATTGCGAATAATTTGCCATAATATTATCAAGCAATTTGGTCGCTTCACCCAAAGTAATTTCCATAAAAGTACCACCCGCGGCGGAATCTAAAAGATTACGAGAAACAAAATTCAACCCCGCATAAAAATTTTGTATGATCATCCAAAGATTTCACCCATGAGTTGGGCAATTCCTTAGCATTATTTTCATCCTTTCCCAAGGTTGTGCAACATGCTCATGTTCAACTTGCTTGAAATTCATGATCTAGGTTCTCAGGGTAATAATTTTTGCGGGTGGAAAATACTTAGTGATAAAAGCATCTTTGCACTTATTCCAAGAATCGATACTATTGCGAGGCAATGAAGAAAACCAAATTTTTGCAGAATCATGCAAAGAAAACAGAAATAATTTCATCTTCACCACATCACTGTCCACATCTTTTTTCTTTTGCATATCGCATAATTCCATGAAGGTATTAAGATGGGACGTGGCATCCTCATTAGGAGTACCAGAAAATTGATCTTTCATAACAACATTTAGCAAAGCAGTATTAATATCATAAGACACCGCACTAGTGGCGGGAGGAGCAATCAGAGTGCCAATAAAATCGTTGTTGTTGGTATTTGAGAAATCACATAACTTAGTGTTCTCTAGAGTCATGATGACTACGCAACAAGATATTGCACTAAAAACAGATCCGGCAAGAAAACGGTGAACGAAAAAGAGGGGCGAATAAAATGGCAAATTTTTGTGAAGTGGGGGAGAGGAAAATGAGAGGCAAATGGAAAATAATTTAAATTGTGAAGAGATGATGTTTGTGATTAGGAACCTGGTATATGTTGAAGATCCTCCCCGGCAATGGTGCCAGAAATTCCTTTTGACGCGGCTTGAAGCTATGCCGGTATTTCCCCAAAGAGGAAGGGATGATGCAGCACAGCAGCGGTAGGTATTTCCCTGAGTGATGAAACCAAGGTTACTGAACCAGTAGGAGAACCAAACAACACAACGTAAACAACATCTGCACACAAATAACAAATCACTGGCAACCTGACGTGTTAAAGGGTTGTCAATCCCTTTCGGGTAACGACGCCAGAAATTGGCACGTGGACAGGAGAAAGTTGTAATAGATTGATAGATCGAACACCAAAGAAAATAAATAAGAATAAAATGCAGCAAGGTGTTTTTGTATTTTTGGTTTAATAGATCTGAAAATAAGGCAAAGGAAAATAGCTCGCAAAGGCAAATGATATGAGGAATAGACCCGAGGGCCGTTGAGTAAAATAGCAAACGGTGCGTAAACAAATTACTGTTGGGCAATTGATAGAACTACAAATAATCATGACGATATCTAGGCAATGCAGATTACATAGGCATCACGTCCAAGATTAGTAGACCGACTCCTGCCTGCATCTACTACTATTACTCCACACATTGACCGCTATCCAGCATGCTCTAGTGTATTAAGTTCATGGAGAAACGGAGTAATGCAATAAGAACGATGACATGATGTAGACAAGATCTATCTATGTAGAGATAGACCCCATCGTTTATCCTTAGTAGCAACGATACATACATATCGGTTCCCCTTCTGTCACTAGGGTTAAGCACCGTAAGATCGAACCCACTACAAAGCACCTCTTCTCATTGCAAGATAAATAGATCAAGTTGGCCAAACAAAACCCAAATATCGGAGAAAAATACGAGGCTATAAGAAATCATGCATATAAGAGATCAAAGAAACTCAAATAACTTTCGTGGATATAAAAAGATAGATCTGATCATAAACTCAAAGTTCATCCGATCCCAACAAACACATCACAAAAAGAGTTACATCATATGGATCTCCAAGAGACCATTGTATTGAGAATTCAGTGAGAGAGAGGAAGCCATCTAGCTACTAACTACGGACCTGAAGGTCTACAAAGAACTACTCACGCATCATCGGAGAGGCACCAATAGAAGTGGTGAACCCCTCCGTGATGGTGTCTACATTGGATCTGGTGGTTCTGGACTCTGCGGCGGCTGGAATTGATTTTTGTTCACTCCCCTAGGGTTTCTAGAATATTGGGGTATTTATAGAGCAAAGAGGCGGTTCGGGGGGCACCCGAGGTGGGCACAACCCACCAGGGCGCGCCTGGTCCTCCTGGCATGTCCTAGTGGGTTGTGCTCCCCTCGGAGCACCCCGGAGGCGCTGCCTTGGCCCATTGGGTGTCTTTTGGTCCATAAAAAATCTCCGTGAAGTTTCGTTGCATTTGGACTCCGTTTGGTATTGATTTCCTGCGATGTATAAAAACATCCAGAAAACATCAACTGGCACTTGGCACTATGTGAAAAGGTTAGTACCAAAAAATGACATAAAATGACTATAAAATGATTATAAAACATCCAAGATTGATAATATAACAGCTTGGAACAATAAAAAATTATAGGTACATTGGAGAGATATCAGATCCTACGGCCTGTAGCAGGGTCAAGGTTACCACGGTCCATATATGGCCCATGGTTGTTGCAGTAGCAAACCAGGGAAAAAGAAGACAAGGAAATAAACAAGCCCGAAACTAACGCTATGCTATTAAGGTAATTGCATAAATTACATCCACTGGGCATCAAAGCTCGCCACCAGTGCAAACATAGGGAACACCCTACACTATACAAAAATGGCTTGCAGTTTTCTTCAGCCTGTGGCTGCATGTTAAGAACAAATTTTGTATGGCAAAAAAACAAATTACAACCATAAAACAAAAGGAAGGTTGGCATAAAAGTTAACAGTCTGGCAGATAAATGCACCACCAAAAGTTCAGAAGCTCAGTTCATTTGACCTGACTGTTACGTTTTCATGCTGTATTGTTCGATGGAGCACCAAAACCTTCGCCTTCATTTCTCATAGGCTCCTGAACAACATAGCAAATGTCTGATAGTCTGGTTTCAAAACCATGCATATCTTGACGGCATCAAACAATGTTTGTCCTTGTTTCACAAAGGGTCTCTGTTAGGGAATGGACTTGTGTCTGGAACGCAGATATAACATTGTTTTGAGCTTGCATATATTGATCATGAGGCAGTTTGGAAGAGATTGCCTTAACAACCAACTCAGTATTATGCAAGAATGTGCTTTTGGCACTGTTAGTGGACATGTACTAACCAACTGCAGCAAGAGGTGACATTGTTGTTATAGTTGCCTCATCACCTTCAGAAGGTGGCGGTTGCACCATTTTCTCCATAGCTTGCTGAAAAGTTGAGTTTTTACATTAGTAGTACCAGAACAGAAGATATTAAGGAGGCAGAAAAACCAAACAAAATAGCTTTGGTCTATAAACAGAACTTATTCTGGTAAACCCGTCTAAAATATTAGTTGTATTTTACTGCAAAGTACATAATAAAACCACGTTCCAAACATATGACCATGTACCATGGCTAATGTATTGTCTATTTCTTCACATTGTATTGATAGCTAAGGATAAAGAGACAAAGTTTATAATACGGTAAGCATAGTATGACATCATTCATATCACAAAACAACTAAGAACAGACAAACAGGAAATTATAACATTGTGTGGGCAAGTTCAGCATGGAACTAGATTACAGATCAAGATCAAAGGAACATCACTCCTCTCTTTTAAACCTTGTAAGGTGCAATGATAAGCTAAGACAATTGCGTATAAAATTGAAAAGAGTAATAGAAATTGGCTACAAATCATGCAGTTCAATGCACAAGTCAGAGTAAGTAGTAGTTAAAAGGCATGAGGATTAAGGACTTACAACAGCGGCTTTGACTGGTGTAGTCATGCCCTTCGTCTTGCTGGTGTGACAGTCCTTGAAGATTTCGACGGCACTTTGGTTCAGGTACTTTTTGGTCCTTGCGGGCTTTCCTCTACATTTGGAACAAGTCAATATAGATCTGATAATATGGTACAGTGAAAAGAGTGAAACAACAGCTAATGACAAGAGCCTCGCAGTATGCAATATAGCTACAAGATCCTGTCGTCTGTTGGAATTTCACTTTCATACGGTTGGCCTTGTTCTTTGAACAGTTCACCTACAAGAAGATGTGATCTGATCACATATATATAATGTGATCTGATCACATATATATAATGTGATCTGATCACATATATATAATGTACCTGATACTTTGGATCAGATTAGTGTTTAACGAGGCCTTTCAAGTCTTCATCTGATATATTTTCCACTAGAGATGTTTGGGCAAGTTCACTATTAGCCTTGCCTTCAAAGTGAGTTTTCCTCAAGTTATAGCGATACTGTCGCATAGCAGACTTGCTAACATGGGTGCAAGTTTGTGTGGTTGCATCATCTTGGCTATCCAACTTGAACCTCATATGTTGAAAATTATGGGAGTCTCATTATCAACAACCTAGCAAGTATGGGACAGAGCAAGACGATATTACTAGTTTCCATACATAACCATACTTACAGATAAATGGTCGAGGAAGGTGTTGAACTGGGTTTCGTCTTTGTCATTCCTGTACTGAATCCATGTTGGGAGGATACGTACATGACACCTAACGGCAACCGCTGCCTCTGATACTAACTTGGCTGAATCTGTAGTGTCATGTGGCCTTTTTAAACCTCCCTCAAAAAGGATCTCCATTCTTCCTCCTCTAGATTTAGTTAACCTATCGAGCATTATCCCTGATGTTTGTTTCCTCTGGCGCCTAGGTGCTAGTCCAACAATGAACATAGGAAGTGTTAGTGTACATCAAACTGTCAGACTACATATAAAGAAGCATGCAACTGTAACTTGACTCCAGCAACTACCTTCTTGCTGTTGAAGCTCGCAAAGTTCATCTGATCTTGCCAACTCGTCTTGTGTCAAGAGTGCTTCGGAAGTAGTGTCAGGTGGCAAGGGAGGTTGGGAACATGCTGCTAGCTGAGTTGACGAACGAGTAACTCATGCAGCTGGTGTTACTGTGGAAGGTGTTGCAACAACTAGGGTTGTCTCTACTTGTTTGGTGGCAGCTATTGGTTTCTGTTTGGCTTGTTCTGCAGCTCATGTAGCACGGGATACCCCGTTTGTACAATTTTTCGCTGGACTTTGACCTTCTATTGCACCATCAGTACCAGCAGAATCTGCAGGATTGTTCCGCTTCCGTTACCGTGTGTCCTATGTACTAACACCATCCCCTGTTATTCTGTGTTCCTTCCTCTTTCTCTGTACCATGTTAAGTCAAGCTGACAAGAAAAATGAATAACAATTTAGTTCTTCAGAACAAATTGATGCGTGATACAGACGAACTGAACTTTGATGTTAGACAACCACATGATAGGAGGATGCAATATGTATGAAAAATAGGACGACATGAGATAATCAGAACTATGATGTGTAAACTAAGCAAAAGACATTTCACTAAATTAGAAGCAATGCAATGGAAGGTAGACACCATATGAAAGATGCTACAAATATCGCTCTGCCAAGTTAACAGTGTCTCGTCATAAGTGCCGTTTAAACAAATGTGAAGCAGTAAAAGAAACAAATCATATGCAAGATGCAAACAACATCACACTACCAAGTTAAAGATCTCTCGTCATTAGTGCCATTGCATATTCACAGCTTATGATGTGTAAACTAAGCAGAAGGCATTTCAACAAATTAGAAACAATGAAAGCTAGACACCATATGAAAGATGCAACGAATATCACTCTACTAAGTTAAAACTGTCTTTTCATAAGTGCCATTTCAACAAATTAGAAGTCGTACAAGCTAGAAAAGAATGCGAGATGTAAGGCAAACACATGATACCAGGATGGAATATGTACGAAAAACAGGACAACATGGCATATTCACAACTGTTTGTGTAAACTAAGCAGAAGCCATTTCAACAAATAAGAAGCAATGAAAGCTGGACACCATATGAAGATGCAACAAATATCACTCTACCAAGTTAAAACTGTCTCGCATAAGTGCCATTTCAACAAATTTGAAGTAGTACAAGCTAGAAAAGAATGCGAGCGGTAACCTATATCACACTCCCAAGTCAAACGTGTCTTACGATATGTGATTGTTGCAGGTTACACAACAGTAGTTCTTTGATGTAAGAACACGGTGTGATAGGTAGATATTGTATGTTTTAGAAACAGGAACACGTGTCTTATTCACAAGTATAATGTGTAAAGTAAGCAGATGGAATTCAACAAAATTAGAAGTAATACAAGCTAGACATCATACATAACATGCAACCACATATAATAGTGCCAAGATAGAGGGAGCACCTGTGATGGTGCACTAGGGGAGATGTGCTGATCATCAACACAACCACGTTGAGTGTCTATGCATGTGTTGTCTTGCAAATCATCTTGGGGGATGGGGGAGTACAATCTGTACAGGCCCTCCGTTTGGAAGGAGCACCTTTATTCGTTGCCTTTCTAACTTCCTTCCTCATTATTGATTTTGAATTGTCAAGTAAAACGGACAAGAAAAAGCAATACAATTCACTCTTCAGAACTCATTCGTGCATGATACTGACAATCACTACTTTGATGTAAGGAAAACACATGATACCAGGATGGAATATGTACAAAAAATAGGACGGCATGGCATATTCACAACTGTTTGTGTAAACTAAGCAGAAACCATTTCAACAAATAAGAAGCAATGCAAGCTAGATACCACATGAAAGATGCAATCAATATGACTGTGCCAAGTTAAAAGCGTCCCATCATAAATGGCATTTCAACAAATTAGAAGCAGCGCATGCTATAAATCATATGAAAGATGCAACTAATATCGCACTGCATATACTAAAGGTGTCTCGTCATATTGATTGATGCGGGATAAAAAAACAATAGTTTTATGTAAGGACATGCTTCATAAACAGATGTACTATGTACTAAAAACAGGAAGGCATGTCACATTAACAGGGTATAAACTAAGCAGAATAGCACATGCAATTTAACCAGATTGGAAGAATTACAATCTAGACACCATATGCAACATGCAACCACATATCACGCTGCCAAGTTAGAGCAAGCACCTGCGATGCTAGTGTAGGGGAAATGCGGTAATCAACTACAGAGCTACGTTCACTATCTTCATCTAGCCTTGCTGTTTCTTGAGAATCATGTGGGGAGGTTGACGCTGCATTCTTTAAATGAGGATCTTTTCTCACAGTAATCCACTAGCCTGACTGCCTCATCACAAGTGATTGATGAGGGATACACAAGAACATTAGTTTGATGTAAGAACATGGTTAATAGACAGATGTACTAGTATGTACCAAAAACAGGAAGGCATGTCATATTCAAAGGTATAATTTGTAAGCTAAGCAGATGTAATTTAACCAATTTGGAAGCAATACGAACTAGACATCCACCTGGAGTGGTGAGCATGATCATCTAGGTCCTGAGAGTCTATGGGAGGCGGGTTGCTTCGCCACCATCGTGGCTTTTTAGTTGGCTTCCAGGTGATGCCTGTCTGTGCTGGGCTTGTCACTGGCTCGGCCAGTGCCCTGACTAGCTATTTGTCTTCTGGTGCTCCTGGGATGGTGATTCATGTAAAAAATATCTTTCCTTATCTTAATAAAGACCGACTTCGGCCTTTCGAATACAAGCTAGACACCATATGCAACATGCAACCACATATGACACTGTGAAGTTAAAGCAAGCACCTGGGATGGTGGTGCACGTGGAGCGAGATCATCAACTCTAGAGCTACGTTTACCATCTCTATCTGCTGGCACTACACCCTTTAAAGTGTTGAAACGTGTCTGGCCTACCCACGTACAAAGCTAGAGTGACTTCTCTCTTTTCTTTCCTGCTTCTGTCAAGGCAGAGTCTGAAATACCCTTGCATAAAAACATAATAGTGAGAGTATGGGTGAAGTGTGTGCAAAACTAGTGCACTGTAAAAGTAGCAGATAGTAGGTGGCTGAAAAATAAATGATAGGAGACATATGATAGCTCTACAACATTGCATGGCAAACAAAATTCGATTCTACTCCATATGATTTTGTAATATATGAGCACATGGATGGCTGGGAAATGCAGGTACTCCTCCAGCACACCACCACATGTGGTCCTATCAAAATAACGGTCAACTAAAAATAAATAGGTCAATCGATTTTTTTATGAACCGTCCGATTTACAAGGAATAGGCAAATGGCCTTCGTCTACCTCCCGCCAGTCACTGTTGACGATCTTTCTCGAATCGCCAGCAACCACCGGCCCAGACCCCTGCCTCCACCGCCCCGCCCTCCCCTCGACCTCACACCACCGCCATGCTTGGCAGCACCCCTGGCCCTCCCTTTAATCCCGGACGACCTCAAGATCGGGCGCCAGTAGCTCTAGGCCCCACACACCCCTAAGATAAACACCGAGGCGCTGCTTCCCCGGCGTAATAGGCGGACCAGCGCTTGTTACGGCGGGGAATGCTTCCTTTAATTGGGAATCAACTCACCAGGAATTGAAATCCAGGGGGCGACGAATATCTAGCTAAGGTGAAATAGTATATGAGGAGAAACCTTGTGCTTCGCGAGTTACTAGGAACATCTAGTATCAAGAAGAAGCGGTCAACTAGTGTCTTCTGTGGGATGAATACCGTGCAAGCAGACACGTAAGATTTGCACGAATAAGGGAAGAGCAGTCATATTTCCGGTTGCCAGTGCTGTGTCCTCCAGATGTCGCGGCGATTTTCTTGTTTTTACCGGGGGAACCGATGTTTTGGAGGAGGGTAGAGCCTTGGACGAACCCATGGCCAAATTGTTGACTGTGTTGTCGTGGCCGTATGTCGGCGGAGGGGAAGCAAATCCGAGGCGGCGAAGGACGGCGTAGCAAGAACAACTCTGGTGCGATGGACGGTGGCAAAGTTGGAGCGGCATCGGTGAGGTGCAGGATGGCATGGTTGAACTGGCTCGGGTACGGACAGCTCGGCCTCGGCTTCAACAACTAGCCGTGGAGGGCGTTGCGGTTGAGGTTGCGGTGGACGACGACGTCGGGTATCGGCTCCGGCATGATGGAGGAGGGCGGCGGTTGATGGGTGGGATGGGGTGGCGGACGGAGGACGTCGGGGTTTCGCGGCTGGTGGAGAGGTAGTTTTGGCGGCCACGAAGTACGAATGGGGAATCGGACGGGGGGGAGCTAAGGGAGAACCATGTTTCGGTCTGGGACGCGCTTGTGTTTGGTTTTTTTGAACAGATGGGACGCGCTTGTTTGAAATTTGGGGAAAGTACAAACTTTGCCCCCCTCTTAAATATCGGACCTACTGTGGGTCGGGGGTAGGATGGTAATCCCAGGTGTCCCAAATAGTGGGCGGGAGCGATTTCGGCCGCGCGCATGTGTGCTTAGGCGGCCATTATGTATGAATGTTTTTCGGAGGCGGTTGCGTGGCATCTAGACGAAGATACAAACCTACCCCGGTTTAGACCTTTGGACGTCAGGCCGGTAGGTTTCACGGGTCGGAGTTAGAAAAGTAATTTCCTTCTACCAAACATTGGTCTCACGCGGTTTCGGGCGAATAGAGGTTCTTTTGGCGCTTCGTTCGAGATTTTGAAACAGAAGCATTCACGTTTAGAGTACTCTTGAACTTTGAGGATTGACCTAAATAGACAACGTTAAATTTGACCTTGTATGTTTGAAAACCTCATTAAATTATGCACTTCTTTTTGAAATTTTGACACTTGAAAATCCTATAACTGATTATTTTGGAATGGAGGAGGTAAATTTGAATCTATTTTGTACACGAGTATATATTTTATTATGTACAAAAGCAGAGCAATGATTGGTGCCCCCATAATTTAGGTATGATTTACAAATGCCATGATATCGAATTCAAATAATTGAATGGACTTCATGTTGAATTGGAATTTTTTAAACCACCTTAAGTTGAATTCAAATGTATGCTAGTTCATAGCTAGCTATTTATAATGTTCATTGTGTAACTTTCGTATGTATAATGTGATTTACACACACAACATGAATTATAGTCACGTTTATATTCGATTGCGAAAGCGATGCATATCTGGAGTTCAAAATACTAACTATGTGGATCAATTATGTCGAATAATAACATAGACATGCTTAAATTCGATAGAATCTAGATGTCTGATGGATCAATGACCGTTGCTTACATGAACTGCAAATATCATGATCCCATCCTAATATTTGGATATAATTTATACTTTTAATCAATGTGTACATCAGTCTTTTACGTGTAGTTTCACTCTCCATTGGTGGTCTCTCACACATGCTCACACACTCTCTCCCGAGGTGTCTTTCTTGCAGACATGCTCTCGATATAACCCTCCCTCCCTCTCATAACCATTTACGACTGTTTTCACTTACCTTTATCACAAGCACTCTTCCTCTCACAAGCATACACACGCACAATCCCCATCGACCCTTTCTATATACATACACCTGCCTACGTGTCTCCTGTACGCACATTATCTTTAGGCCTGTCTCTCACGCATTTTCTCACACCTCTCTTCCTAATCAACGAGTATGATTCTAGCAGAGCATTCTGTAGGATGCCCCTTAAAGTTAGGTTGGATGAATAATAATATCAGAGATAAGGGGTTACCTTAGTCCGAGGACCTAGGGTTACAAATCCTAGTCGGCTTCGTCAATGGACACAGAGTCCTTCACGATTCTGCTATCGTTGTCTTGTACGACTAGTCATCCATGGGTCTCCCTAAATGCGTCACGGGCCGATCAATGTGGCGCGGGACGGAACCGGACCAAGGGCCTCACCTCGGCCCACCGTACCTCACGCGGTGACACACCCTCTACCCCCAGGTCTCGTTATCTTCTCACACCCACACATACCAACAGAGACACCACACACAAAAAAATTCTCCTCGTGCCTCTATCCCCTCCCCCTTGCATATACACACTCAAGGGCATCTCTCATCATGAAATCATATTCGTCTCTCTCGCTAGACTTCTCTCATGTCTCATGCTATCTCTCCCATGCCCCCCCGTCGGCCCCTCTATCCATGCCTCTCTCGAATACGTAATACACACACATCCCTCTCTAGGCCCTGCCAAATACATCAACTACACATTCACACATGTTACATCACATACCCCATTGATCTAAAAAGCCATCTCTTCACGTTTATTTCGCATACAACATTCCTTTTGAAGAAAGTGTGGCCAAAAAATTATTTTAGAATTTCTACATATGTACAACATTACAAAGTTATATGGAGGAGTATGAACGTTAATTTGCATATCATGGTGCCCACAATGATATTTATTCCGCACTGTGAATTTTTATATTTTTATACTATATATAAAGTTAGTCATAATAAAGAGA
This sequence comes from Triticum aestivum, assembly GCF_018294505.1. Taxonomy (NCBI): domain Eukaryota; kingdom Viridiplantae; phylum Streptophyta; class Magnoliopsida; order Poales; family Poaceae; genus Triticum; species Triticum aestivum. The sequence continues at coordinate 260,168,065 of NC_057802.1, forward strand.
AACGAAGAGCATCTCTCTCTCCATCGCATACACCCCCTCTACGCCCCTTTCACGTACGCACACAAACTATCTCCAGGTCCTCTAAAAGTACGCCCTCAGCACATTCACACATGTTTCATCTTTCTCTCGCGATATATACAGTGACGATCATTGTATTTGAAGCGAAAGCACGATACGTACATTGGACTTCAGAATCCACTCATTACGGTCACCATTTATGTTTTGTGGTTATTATACAGTCACGGGCTCACCGTACAACTCTGTATTTGCTCAAGACACGACTAGTTGACCAGTTAAACGCTTCACGTGGCACCTCTAGCATTGCATCACATTATCTCACTACCATTGGGCCCACCTGTCGGCGTGTGTCTACTCTACACTCTTATAAAAAACAGAGTTGGTGATGATGGTGTGCCTGCCATCCTGCAATATAGGCCGTCCGACTTATATCTGATGGATAGGAAGGAAACTATGGCAATTTTGCAAAAAGGTACCCACACACCTCTACACATTTGCAAATAAGGCCTTCCCTCGTTCATCCTTTTCTCTCAGAAGAGAAACTACTCATACAAATGCATCTTGATGTTACATGCAACACACAAGCATCTTGCTAGTAAGAATGAAAACAAACGACAAAAAAATATTGGACGGTGGTTCGAAGTCATGATCGCAGGCACAGCGGACAAGGTGGCCATGTATTGGTATCTTGAGCCGTCTGTTTCAGCACACATGAGCTGGTGTGGTGATTATACACACACGCACGCATGCACACGAACTGCATGCACGCAACACTCACACGAACACATGCAGCCACGCACGCACGCAACACTCACACGTACACACCCAGCCATGCGCACACGCAACACTCACATGCACGCATGCATGCACACACCGCATGACCAACACACACTCTCACGCTCAAGTGCTCAACCTACATGTGCATGCGCACACATCAGGCCCTGACAAACACATACACAACCAGATGGTTCCCGCGCACGGGTTAGAGTCTTGTTGCGCCTGCATAAATTTGTGTTTATCTAACCTTTTTCCTATGTGAACTGACAGGTGGGACCCACAAGGAACGTGGTCAATTTAACTAGTCAACATAGTGCCACACAGACTATTTGGTCGGTCAACAGAGTGCAATCCGATGCTGAACGGTGAGCAAGTGACCATATAATCACCGCAAAACGTATATAGTGACCGTAATGAGCATATTCTCAAGTCCGCTGACCGTATTATGCTTTTCTCTGTGTAGGCCCTCCAAACTAGGAGTACATCTCTACACGTTCTCGCTTGTTACATCTAACAACTATGCAATACAACACTACTACTACACTCTAACACAATAAATCATATGTGTTTTTAGTTTTACTAGATCTCATATTGTTACTTAATTATTCAGTTTGCATACATTAAAATTGCCTTTGAAATGTATGGCCAGTATAATCTACCGTGCGGGAAAAATCCCGCCCTTTCCTGTTTAATCGGGTTTGTATCGATGGATCGTGCAAAACAGCAAAACTATAGTACTAGTACTACAGTACAAGTAATAGTTCACTTGGCCGCCGTGTCGTGTACTCCTCCGTCGTAAGAGTGGAGCGCTCGCATTCATAAATATTCTAGTCCCTTTCGCCGACATGTGGGACATCAAGCTACCGGGTCGACGTGCCATACCGAAATACAGTGCAGACCAGCAGGGGTGAAGCACCCCAGTATAGGTGCACTAATTCGGCGAAGAGATGGTGATACAAGTGCAATATGGATGGTAGATATGGGTATTTGTAATCTGAAAATATAAAAATAGCAAGGTAGGAAGTGGTAAAAGTGAGCGAAAACGGTATTGCAATGCTAGGAAACAAGGCCTAGGGTTCATACTTTCACTAGTGCAAGTTCTCTCAACAATAATAACATAATTGGATCATACAACTATCCCTCAACATGCAACAAAGAGTCACTCCAAAGTCATTGATAGTGGAGAACAAACGAAGAGATTATTGTACGGTACGAAACCACCTCAAAGTTATCCTTTCTGATCGATCTATTCAAGAGTCCGTAGTAAAATAACACGAAGATATTCTTTCCGTTCGATCTATCCTAGAGTTCGTACTAGAATAACACCTTAAGACACAAATCAACCAAAACCCTAATGTCACCTAGATACTCCAATGTCACCTCAAGTATCTGTGGGTATGATTATACGATATGCAACACACAATCTCAGATTTATCTATTCAACCAACACAAAGAACTTCAAAGAGTGCCCCAAAGTTTCTATCGGAGAGTCAAGACGAAAATGTTTGCCAACCCCTATGCATAAGTTCACAAGGTCTCTGAACCCGCAAGTTGATCACCAAAACATACATCAAGTAGATCACGTGAATATCCCATTGTCACCACAGATAAGCACATGCAAGACATACATCAGGTGTTCTCAAATCCTTAAAGACTCAATCCGATAAGATAAATTCAAAGGGAAAACTGTCACACCATGATTTTTCATGCCACAACACTTAAGCTAATAAATCATGATAAAGTGTGGTTTGACAAAATTTTGCATCATTTGGCTTTTATTTGGAGTTGGTTTTCTCTGTGTGTTTTTCAAGTGCTCTTTAAAGTCAACACAACTCCACCTTCTATACCTCATCTCCTTGCCCCAAGCTTCTGCCCAATGATCATGAAATGTGTATAGAGCAATTTAGTATTTTCTTACTAAAATAATTTGGCCAAAAAGTATTTTCCAAAATTAGTTTTCCAAAAACCCCTGAATTGAGGTTTGCACTGGAAGTACTTGATTTGGGATGTGAAAAATCTTTCAAAAGGTATATTTGAATCCTATTTGATATAGGACTCCCATAAACCACAAAAATATAATTTTAAAAGTTATTTTCCTATTTTATTTAAAAAAAATTCTTAAGTCCAGAAATGGTCTTTAATAGGGAAAAATTATTTTATTGTTTAAAAAATATTTGACAAAAATCAGGGAAACTCAGTGGACATATATTTTCCATATATAAGAGTTTCAACACATGGTCAAGTTCAAAATATTTGACAAAACCTCCCAAAGCCATTTCTGCCCATTTCAAGGATTTGAAATATTTCTACAGGAAATATTTTCATAAAAATCCAAGGAAAATCAAGCAAGTCACAAATGCATATTGAGATCACCTTGCAAAGCCTCATCTCAATTAAGGTCACTTTGGTTCACCAAAATGCCCCAAAACACTCTCTAACCATAATCAAATTTGAACAACTTTGTACTACCAACTTTCTCTCCTTCACCCCAACTTTTGTGAGCATGTTCACATGACCAAATGAGGCCACTACACCAAGTGGTGCATCAAGGGGAAGTGATTTGCTCAACTAGATCTACACAAGTTCATTTCTGCTAATTTCTAGGGTTTACAAAAGTTGCATTGGCAACTTTTCCCAAATGATCTCAAAATTGGTTGAAGGACCTAATTATATGTGCCATTTCACCCTGTGGAGTCTCATGTCAAATGGAGATCATCTACTTGCCCAAACCAATATCAAACACCTTCTGCCACTTTACCAAAATGCCATTTTTGACCTCTTCCACTAATCTCCATGGGCTCAACTTTGTACCACAGCTGCTCCTGACCCTCTTCTACCTCCAGTAACTTTCCCTTGGCCATTGCTCAATGATTGAGGGGTGAAACACCCCCATTTACCTCCCTGGACAGCAGCTTCTCTCTCTCCCTCAACCTCCCTCCTCACTCAAGTGGCCACCCAGGGCATCCAAAGCCCCTCCCCCTTTATTTACTACACCCCAGAGCCACTAGACATATTTGGCCGCGCCCACCTGGCCTAAAAAATTGTTGTGCCAGCCGCTCTGGAGCGTGCTACAGTGCGCTCTGGCACTGTAGCCGCCCCCTTTCAACTGCCTCCGGCCACCTCGGGCCTCGCCAGCGCGCCCGACGAGACGCCTCGACATCCGCAACACGGCAGCCGGTCGGCCCCCTCCTTCTTCTCCCTCCTGCTGCCCTGCTCACACGCGCGCCGGCCATCCGAGAGCTCCAATGAGCGGCCTCACACGCGGGGCACCTCTGGCCCTCCCCCCGCTCTCTTTCTTCCTTCCCCTTGCCGTAGAACACTCCCACAAGGACCACAAACACGCTCAAGTGAGCCCCCATGGCCTCCAGCAACGGCTAGAAGCTCGCCGGCGCACGAGCCACGGTGCACCTCGCCCCCCTTCTATTTAAGCCTCCCCGAGCCCTCCTCTCCTCACCACTCGACCACTGTAGCTCCAAACCCCCCCCTGAACCACCCACTCCTCTCCAGGAGCACCCAAGCTCGAGATGGAGGTCGAGCTCCGCCGCTTCGGCTCGCCGGAATTCGCGAGGTACAGGCCGTCCCCGCTGCTTCTAACCCCGATCTGGAACCCCCGCACTCCACTGATCTGTTTCCCCCTATTTCCCCTCTCTGTAGCTGTCGGAACGGCCGGAACCGCCGCTTCCAGAAGCTCTTCCATCGGTTTCCTCGTCGCCGGCAAACCCCTACACTCCGGCGACCGCCTCCACCTCCACCTGAACGGCGACTCCGCCCTGAGCACGCCGGTGCCGTCGGATCGCCTCGCCGTCGACCACAGCGACGCCGGTGAGCTCGCCTCCCTCTCTGGCCCGAGGTTGAGGCGGTCCGTCGGCTGAAGGCGTATTTTGACGGGTGGGCCCCGCCCGTCAGGTTTAAAACGCACGCGCGTGCGTACCGGTTCGCCCGTCGGCTGAAGGCGTATTTAGCATTTACGCCTTCGACGTGGCAGCCTCGCGTGGGCTGGATCCTCTCTGGGCCTGCTGCACAGTGGTCCTTCTGGCCCAGTTGCACAGTGCTGCTTCTCCTTTTTCTTTTTCCATAAACTTGCAAAAATTCCTCAAGACTAAATATTAATCCAAATGCAATAATTCCAGTTCCTAAATTCTTGTAGAAATCCCACCTATTTAATGTTAGAACTTTCACACATGTCCAAACAACTTTTATGTACTGTTCATATTCAAATTCAAATTTGAATATATTTAAACCCCTCTGAAAATCCATTTATTCTATTCAGCTACTCCAAATCCAAAACTAGGAATTTTCCCCTTCTTAGTTTTCACCCTAGTATTTATTAAAAATAGGTTGACATTTTTCTGAGCACTTTGGTTTTTCTGTTTTGCTATTGCCTTATTTTCCCGTCATTTCTTTTGCGACGAATAGATCCCGTATTTGACGAAGTAGTTGGATAAGAAGAAGGAGAAGGACTTGAAGACTTTGAAGACCAAGGCAAGCAGCCCTTTGACCATGTCTATGAAACCCTTTTTATGCATGTCATATAACACTTTTATTGCTTGCATCGGAGTCATGATGATGAGGTGACCACTTGGGGTGGTTTGCCTTCGTTACTTCCTCATTGATATTTGCATGGTGCATGACCCTACCTTCTTTTGAGGGTTATGCCGGTGGGAGTAGATAGGATGCTAGAGTAATTGCTACGCAAAAAGGGACGGGAATATGCATGGTGATGGGGACAAAGTATTTTCAAAAGACTTTTTCGAAAACCCCGTCGGGCGCCACTTATGCCCGAGGGGCATAATGAGATGGGTAACCACTTGATGACGAAGTGGTGTACCGAGGCAAGTGTGTATGTTGTTTTCGAAACTGGATTAGATTTAAGATTTGTCGACTGCCAAAACCTTACATGCGCAACCAGTCTACCCTTATATGGGAAAGGGCATTATTGATTACCTAGGCTGATACTAGCTTGGAGCCCGCATTACTAGTGATGGGAGAGTCATTGTTGCGCTCTCTCGGGACGGGGTCGCGCCAGGTAGGGCGGCCATGACTGTTTTTACAGGGCACCAGACACACCGTTGGTACCCCGTGCTTGTGGTATGTTATGGATACGGGAGCGAGGCTCCAAAATTTTAAGATGTGAAATGTTGGGTGTTGGGGATTGTAGCAGAATTTTAAAATTTTCTACGCATCACCAATATCCATCTATGGAGTATACTAGCAACGAGGGGAAAGGAGTGCATCTACATACCCTTGTAGATCGCGAGCGGAAGCGTTCAAGTGAACGGGGTTGATGGAGTCGTACTCGTCGTGATCCAAATCACCGATGACCGAGTGCCGAACGGACGGCACCTCCGCGTTCAACACACGTACGGCGCAGCAACGTCTCCTCCTTGATCCAGCAAGGGGGAAGGAGAGGTTGATGGAGATCCAGCAGCACGATGGCGTGGTGGTGGAAGTAGCGGGTATCCCGGCAGGGCTTCGCCAAGCGCAAGCGGGAGAGAGAAGTGTCACGGGAGGCAGAGGGAGGCGCCAGGGGCTAGGGTACAGCAGCCCTCCCTCCCCCCTTTATATAGGCCCCCTGGGGGGCGCCGTCCCCTGGGATCCCATCTACAGGGGGGCGGCGGCCAAGGGGGGGAAACTCCCCCCCCCCAAGCCAGGTGGGGCGCCCCCCACCCCAGGGTTTCCAACCCTAGGCGCAGGGGGAGGCCCATGGGGGGCGCACCAGCCCACTAGGGGCTGGTTCCTCTCCCACTTCAGCCCGTGGGGCCCTCCGGGATAGGTGGCCCCACCCGGTGGACCCCCGGGACCCTTCCGGTGGTCCCGGTACAATACCGATAACCCCCGAAACTTTCTCGGTGGCCGAAACTGGACTTCCTATATATAATTCTTTACCTCCGGACCATTCCGGAACTCCTCCTGACGTCCGGGATCTCATCCGGGACTCCAAACAACTTTCGGGTTTCCGCATACTAATATCTCTACAACCCTAGCGTCACCGAACCTTAAGTGTGTAGACCCTACGGGTTCGGGAGACATGCAGACATGACCGAGACGCCTCTCCGGTCAATAACCAACAGCGGGATCTGGATACCCATGTTGGCTCCCACATGCTCCACGATGATCTCATCGGATGAACCACGATGTCGAGGATTCAACCAATCCCGTATACAATTCCCTTTGTCAATCGGTACGTTACTTGCCCAAGATTCGATCGTCGGTATCCCAATACCTTGTTCAATCTCGTTACCGGCAAGTCACTTTACTCGTACCGTAATGCATGATCCCGTGGCTAACTCCTTAGTCACATTGAGCTCATTATGATGATGCATTACCGAGTGGGCCCAGAGATACCTCTCCGTCATACGGAGTGACAAATCCCAGTCTCGATCCATGCCAACTCAACAGATACTTTCGGAGATACCCGTAGTGTACCTTTATAGTCACCCAGTTACGTTGTCACGTTTGGTACACCCAAAGCACTCCTATGGTATCCGGCAGTTGCACGATCTCATGGTCTAAGGAAATGATACTTGACATTGGAAAAGCTCTAGCAAACGAACTACACGATCTTTTGTGCTATGCTTAGGATTGGGTCTTGTCCATCACATCATTCTCCTAATGATGTGATCCCGTTATCAATGACATCCAATGTCCATAGTGAGGAAACCATGACTATCTGTTGATCAACGAGCTAGTCAACTAGAGGCTTACTAGGGACATGTTGTGGTCTATGTATTCACACATGTATTACGATTTCCGGATAACACAATTATAGCATGAACAATAGACAATTATCATGAACAAGGAAATATAAGAATAACCATTTATTATTGCCTCTAGGGCATATTTCCAACAGTCTCCCACTTGCACTAGAGTCAATAATCTAGTTACATTGTGATGAATCGAATACCCATAGAGTTCTGGTGTTGATCATGTTTTGCTCTAGGGAGAGGTTTAGTCAACGGATCTGCTACATTCAGGTCCGTATGTACTTTACAAATATCTATGTCTCCATTTTGAACACTTTCACGAATGGAGTTGAAGCGACGCTTGATATGCCTGGTCTTCCTGTGAAACCTGGGCTCCTTGGCAAGGGCAATAGCTCCAGTGTTATCACAGAAGAGAGTCATCGGGCCCGACGCATTGGGAATCACCCCTAGGTCATTAATGAACTCCTTCATCCAGATTGCTTCTTGGGCTGCCTCTGAGGCCGCCATGTACTCCGCTTCACATGTAGATCCCGCCACGACGCTTTGCTTGCAACTGCACCAGCTTACTACCCCTCCATTCAAAATATACACGTATCCGGTTTGTGACTTCGAGTCATCCAGATCTGTGTCAAAGCTAGCGTCGACGTAACCCTTTACGGCGAGCTCTTCGTCACCTCCATAAACGAGAAACATATCCTTAGTCCTCTTCAAGTACTTTAGGATATTCTTGACCGCTGTCCAGTGTTCCATGCCGGGATTACTTTGGTACCTTCCTACCAAACTTACGGCAAGGTTTACATCAGGTCTGGTACACAGCATGGCATACATAATAGACCCTATGGCCGAGGCATAGGGGATGACACTCATCTTTTCTCTATCTTCTGCCGTGGTCGGGCATTGAGCCGTGCTCAATTCCACACCTTGCAATACAGGCAAGAACCCCTTCTTGGACTGATCCATATTGAACTTCTTCAATATCTTGTCAAGGTACGTACTCTGTGAAAGACTAATGAGGCGTCTTGATCTACCTCTATATATCTTGATGCCTAATATATAAGCAGCTTCTCCAAGGTCCTTCATTGAAAAACACTTATTCAAATAGGCCTTTATACTTTCCAAGAATTCTATATCATTTCCCATCAATAGTATGTCATCCACATATAATAAGAGAAATGCTACAGAGCTCCCACTCACTTTCTTGTAAACACAGGCTTCTCCATAAGTCTGTGTAAACCCAAACGCTTTGATCATCTCATCAAATCGAATGTTCCAACTCCGAGATGCTTGCACCAACCCATAGATGGAACGCTGGAGCTTGCATACCTTGTTAGCATTCTTAGGATCGACAACACCTTCCGGCTGCATCATATACAATTCTTCCTTAAGAAAGCCGGTAAGGAATGCCGTTTTGACGTCCATTTGCCATATCTCATAATCATAGAATGCGACAATTGCTAACAAGATTCGGACGGACTTCAGCTTCGCTACGGGTGAGAAAGTCTCATCGTAGTCAACCACTTGAACTTGTCGATAACCCTTAGCGACAAGTCGAGCCTTATAGATGGTCACGTTACCATCCGCGTCTGTCTTCTTCTTAAAGATCCATTTATTTTCTATGGCTCGCCAATCATCGGGCAAGTTAGTCAAAGTCCATACTTCGTTTTCATACATGGATCCTATCTCGGATTTCATGGCTTCTAGCCATTTGTCGGAATCCGGGCCCGCCATCGCTTCTTCATAGTTCGAAGGTTCACCGTTGTCTAACAACATGATTTCCAGGACAGGGTTGCCGTACCACTCTGGTGCGGAACGTGTCCTTGTGGACCTACGAAGTTCAGCAGTAACTTGATCCGAAGCTTCATGATCATCATCATTAACTTCCTCCCCAGTCGGTGTAGGCACCACAGGAACATCTTCCCGTGTTGCGCTACTTTCCGATTCGGAAGGGGTGACTATCACCTCATCAAGTTCCACTTTCCTCCCACTTAATTCTTTCGAGAGAAACTCTTTCTCCAGAAAGGACCCATTCTTGGAAACAAAGATCTTGCCTTCGGATCTGAGGTAGAAGGTATACCCAATGGTTTCCTTAGGATATCCTATGAAGACGCATTTTTCCGACTTGGGTTCGAGCTTTTCAGGTTGAAGTTTCTTGACATAAGCATCGCATCCCCAAACTTTTAGAAACGACAGCTTAGGTTTCTTCCCAAACCATAATTCATACGGTGTCGTCTCAACGGATTTCGACGGAGCCCTATTTAAAGTGAATGCGGCAGTCTCTAAAGCATAGCCCCAAAATGAGAGCGGTAGATCGGTAAGAGACATCATAGATCGCACCATATCCAATAGAGTGCGATTACGACGTTCGGACACACTGTTTCGCTGAGGTGTTCCAGGCGGCGTGAGTTGTGAAACGATTCCACATTTCCTTAAGTGCGTACCAAATTCGTGACTTAAATATTCTCCACCACGATCTGATCGTAAGAACTTTATTTTCCCGTCACGTTGATTCTCAACCTCACTCTGAAATTCCTTGAACTTTTCAAAGGTTTCAGACTTGTGTTTCATTAGGTAGACATACCCATATCTACTTAAGTCATCAGTGAGAGTGAGAACATAATGATATCCTCCGCGAGCCTCAACACTCATTGGACCACACACATCGGTATGTATGATTTCCAATAACTTGGTTGCTCGCTCCATTGTTCCGGAGAACGGAGTCTTGGTCATCTTACCCATGAGGCATGTTTCGCACGTGTCAAATGATTCGTAATCAAGAGACTCCAAAAGTCCATCTGCATGGAGCTTCTTCATGCGTTTGACACCAATGTGACCAAGGCGGCAGTGCCACAAGTATGTGGGACTATCGTTATGAACTTTACATCTTTTGGTATTCACACTATGAATATGTGTAACATCACGTTCGAGATTCATCAAGAATAAACCACTGACCAGCGGGGCATGACCATAAAACATATCTCTCATATAAATAGAACAACCATTATTCTCGGATTTAAATGAGTAGCCATCTCGAATTAAACGAGATCCAGATACAATGTTCATGCTCAAAGCTGGCACTAAATAACAATTATTGAGGTTTAAAACTAATCCCGTAGGTAAATGCAGAGGTAGCGTGCGGACGGCGATCACATCGACCTTGGAACCATTCCCGACGCGCATCGTCACCTCGTCCTTCGCCAGTCTCCGCTTATTCTACAGCTCCTGTTTTGAGTTACAAATATGAGCAACCGCACCGGTATCAAATACCCAGGAGCTACTACGAGTACTGGTAAGGTACACATCAATTATATGTATATCACATATACCTTTGGTGTTGCCGGCCTTCTTGTCCGCTAAGTATTTGGGGCAGTTCCGCTTCCAGTGACCACTTCCCTTGCAATAGAAGCACTCAGTCTCAGGCTTGGGTCCATTCTTTGACTTCTTCCCGGCAACTGGCTTACCGGGCGCGGCAACTCCCTTGCCGTCCTTCTTGAAGTTCTTCTTACCCTTGCCTTTCTTGAACTTAGTGGTTTTATTCACCATCAACACTTGATGTTCCTTTTTGATCTCCACCTCCGCTGAGTTCAGCATTGAATATACCTCAGGAATGGTCTTTTCCATCCCCTGCATATTGAAGTTCATCACAAAGCTCTTGTAGCTCGGTGGAAGCGACTGAAGGATTCTGTCAATGACCGCGTCATCCGGGAGATTAACTCCCAGCTGAGACAAGCGGTTGTGTAACCCAGACATTCTAAGTATGTGCTCACTAATAGAACTATTTTCCTCCATTTTACAGCTGAAGAACTTGTCGGAGACTTCATATCTCTCGACCCGGGCATGAGCTTGGAAAACCATTTCCCGGTCTTCGAACATCTCATATGCTCCATGTTTCTCAAAACGCTTTTGAAGCCCTGGTTCTAAGCTGTAAAGCATGCCGCACTGAACGAGGGAGTAATCATCAGCACGTGATTGCCAAGCGTTCATAACGCCTTGGTTCTCGGGGATGGATGCTTCACCTAGCGGTGCTTCTAGGACATAATCTTTCTTGGCAGCTATGAGGATGATCCTCAGGTTCCGGACCCAGTCCGTATAGTTGCTGCCATCATCTTTCAGCTTGGATTTCTCTAGGAACACGTTGAAGTTGAGGGCAACATGGGCCATTTGATCTACAAGACATATTGTAAAGATTTTAGACTAAGTTCATGATAATTAAGTTCATCTAATCAAATTATTCAATGAACTCCCACTCAGATAGACATCCCTCTAGTCATCTAAGTGAAACATGATCCGAGTTAACTAGGCCGTGTCCGATCATCACGTGAGACGGACTAGTCAAGATCGGTGAACATCTTCATGTTGATTGTATCTTCTATACGACTCATGCTCGACCTTTCGGTCCTCCGTGTTCCGAGGCCATGTCTGCACATGCTAGGCTCGTCAAGTCAACCTAAGTGTATTGCGTGTGTTCCGAGGCCATGTCTGTACATGCTAGGCTCGTCAACACCCGTTGTATGCGAACGTTAGAATCTATCACACCCGATCATCACGTGGTGCTTCGAAACAACGAACCTTCGGAACGGTGCACAGTTAGGGGGAACACTTTCTTGAAATTATTATAAGGGATAATCTTACTTACTACCGTCGTTCTAAGCAAATAAGATGCAAAACATGATAAACATCACATGCAATCAAACAGTGACATGATATGGCCATTATCATTTTGCTCCTTTGATCTCCATCTTCGGGGCGCCATGATCATCTTCGTCACCGGCATGACACCATGATCTCCATCATCGTGTCTTCATGAAGGTGTCATGCCAACGATTACTTCTACTTCTATGGCTAACGCGTTTAGCAATAAAGTAAAGTAATTTACATGGCGTTATTCAATGACACGCAGGTCATACAAAAAATAAAGACAACTCCTATGGCTCCTGCCGGTTGTCATACTAATCGACATGCAAGTCGTGATTCCTATTACAAGAATATGATCAATCTCATACATCACATATATCATTCATCACATCTTCTGGCCATATCACATCACAAGGCACATGCTGCAAAAACAAGTTAGACGTCCTCTAATTGTTGTTGCAAGTTTTTACGTGGCTTCTATAGGTTTCTAGCAAGAACGTTTCTTACCTACGTAAAACCACAACGTGATATGCCAATTTCTATTTACCCTTCATAAGGACCCTTTTCATCGAATCCGTTCCGACTAAAGTGGGAGAGACAGACACCCGCTAGCCACCTTATGCAGCTAGTGCATGTCAGTCGGTGGAACCTATCTCACGTAAGCGTACGTGTAAGGTCGGTCCGGGCAGCTTCATCCCACAATACCGCCGAAACAAGATAAGACTAGTAGTGGCAAGAAAAATTGACAACATCTACGCCCACAACTGCTTTGTGTTCTACTCGTGCATAGTAACTACGCATAGGCCTGGCTCTGATACCACTGTTGGGGATCGTAGCAGAATTTTAAAATTTTCTACGCATCACCAATATCCATCTATGGAGTATACTAGCAACGAGGGGAAAGGAGTGCATCTACATACCGTTGTAGATCGCGAGCGGAAGCGTTCAAGTGAACGGGGTTGATGGAGTCGTACTCGCCGTGATCCAAATCACCGATGACCGAATGCCGAACGGACGGCACATCCGCGTTCAACACATGTACGGAGCAGCGATGTCTCCTCCTTCTTGATCCAGCAAGGGGGAAGGAGAGGTTGATGGAGATCCAGCAGCACGACGGCGTGGTGGTGGAAGTAGCGGGTATCCCGGCAGGGCTTCGTCAAGCGCAAGCGGGAGAGAGAAGTGTCACGGGAGGGAGAGGGAGGCGCCAGGGGCTAGGGTACAGTAGCCCTCCCTCCCCCCTTTATATAGGCCCCCTGGGGGCGCCGGCCCCTAGGATCACATCTACAGGGGGCGGCGGCCAAGGGGGGGAAACTTCCCCCCAACCCAGGTAAGGCGCCCTCCACCCCAGGGTTTCCAACCCTAGGCGCAGGGGGAGGCCCATGGGGGGCGCACCAGCCCACTAGGGGCTGGTTCCTCTCCCACTTCAGCCCATGGGGCCCTCCGGGATAGGTGGCCCCACCCGGTGGACCCCCGGGACCCTTCCGGTGGTCCCGGTACAATACCGATAACCCCCGAAACTTTCCCGGCGGCCGAAACTGGACTTCCTATATATAATTCTTTACCTCCGAACCATTCCGGAACTCCTCGTGACCTCCGGGATCTCATCCGGGACTCCAAACAACTTTCGGGTTTCCTCATACTAATATCTCTACAACCCTAGCGTCACCGAACCTTAAGTGTGTAGACCCTACGGGTTCGGGAGACATGCAGACATGACCGAGACGCCTCTCCGGTCAATAACCAACAGCGGGATCTGGATACCCATGTTGGCTCCCACATGCTCCATGATGATCTCATCGGATGAACCACGATGTCGAGGATTCAACCAATCCTGTATACAATTCCCTTTGTCAATCGGTACGTTACTTGCCCGAGATTCAATCGTCGGTATCCCAATACCTTGTTCAATCTCGTTACCGGCAAGTCACTTTACTCGTACCGTAATGCATGATCCCGTGGCTAACTCCTTAGTCACATTGAGCTCATTATGATGATGCATTACCGAGTGGGCCCAGAGATACCTCTCCGTCATACGGAGTGACAAATCCCAGTCTCGATCCATGCCAACTCAACAGATACTTTCGGAGATACCCGTAGTGTACCTTTATAGTCACCCAGTTATGTTGTGACGTTTGGTACACCCAAAGCACTCCTACGGTATCCGGCAGTTGCACGATCTCATGGTCTAAGGAAATGATACTTGACATTGGAAAAGCTCTAGCAAACGAACTACACGATCTTTTGTGCTATGATTAGGATTGGGTCTCTTCCATCACATCATTCTCCTAATGATGTGATCCCGTTATCAATGACATCCAATGTCCATAGTCAGGAAACCATGACTATCTGTTGATCAACGAGCTAGTCAACTAGAGGCTTACTAGGGACACGTTGTGGTCTATGTATTCACACATGTAGTACGATTTCCGGATAACACAATTATAGCATGAACAATAGACAATTATCATGAACAAGGAAATATAATAATAACCATTTATTATTGCCTCTAGGGCATATTTCCAACATTGGGCACGGGGGTTACTACCAATCGAGTGGACTCTCTGTTAGTATCACATAGGGAAAGATAGTGATCGGGTGCTTACCCCGGGTACTTGAGGTACCGCGGGTCGTGGATGACACGGAAGTTCCCCGAATCTTGTGGGTAAAGTGTGGAACCTCTGCGGAGTGTAAAACTATTCGAATAGTCGTGTCCACGGTCAAGGACAGTTGGGCGGTGCTGCTTAAACTACGTCCAGAGTTTTACAAACCACGTGTGTATGTGTGTGGATGAAGCCAATTGGGTTAAGTCAGATGACTTGACACGATGATCAAGTTGGATTGGTGTCCAACTCTCCTTATGTTGATATCTACAACTTGGTCATACGGATATATGTACCCTCCTGATGCATACTTTACAGGTTTATAGATCATGTCATTGCACTCAAAACTAGCTTTCTGCAAACTACCTACTTAGTGCTATATCATTGCATTATTGTGCCTTGTTCCAATCATGGGTTGCTTGCGAGTACCTTCAAAGTACTCATTGGCTTGCCACTGGTTATTTAATTGGCAAGGCATGGAAGAACAGGAGTTCGAAGAAGAGTTCTTTGGAGACGAACATGCGAACTAGGACGTTTCCCAGTTAGAATGCCTGTAGGGTTAAGGCAGATGGCATGGGTTCTACTTATCGACGAAGATTTTTGCTGCATAAGTTTATTTGGTATTCGGCCCTTGTGGCTTTATCTATGTAAAACTTGACCATAATGGTCATAATTTATGTAAGACGGTATGTATGGATGTAAGACTCTTGTTATTTAGCTTCTGTGTGTTCAGTGAGCATTGATCTCTGGGATCACTGTACACGTGCATTCGGTGATCACGACTTATGAGTCGGGGTCCCCATAGAGCTGGTATCTGAGCCATCCTGACTGTAGGAAGCGTTAGTTAGCATGGGCTTTAGATAGGACAAAACCCGTTTTGCAAAACCCTCTATACTCCTCTTCTTTTCTGAGATTTCCCAACCTAAGGGATATTTTTCCTTATTGACCTCTCCTATTCAACTTTTGTAGATGGCCGTCGCCCCCTTGAGACTCCTTATGACAAGATTTCCATCATTCCTAAAAGACTGCCTCCAACAATGCCACTATCCCTTGCTGCCCATATACACCCTGCATGAACTAGAAAATGATGTGCTCGAGAAGGAGTTCTACGCCAAGGTTTTTGTGCCTGCCAAGACCTCACCCCAGGGGTTGTTCTTCATTGGACCACCCATGCCTACAAGAGACCTGGCCATTCAGCAAGTGGCATATGAAGCGCTCCTCCGTCTTTGAGACCTCCTTCTAGAAATGAAAGAAGAACACGCCACCCGCTACCTACCTGGCAAGAACGGATTTGGAGACCCAACTCAGGTGATGATTTCCCCAGAAGATGAGGATCCAACCCTCAAGTACCAGATCCGCTTCATCAACGCATGAGACTACCTTCTACGTCACCTTAATGAAGCATTCCTTAACGCTCGCCAAGACCTCCCTTCACTTCTGCACCTCCACTGCCTCGAGAAGAAGAAGGTGGCCAAGCGAGGACAGAAAATCACTGCCTTACAAGCCCACATTGCCAATCAGGAGCAACAAATCGAGGAATTTCGGAAAACCTGCAACCAAACCCCACGCAGGAGGCATAGGAATGAATTTCCATATCCACCTCGTAGAAGGTCATCGTCAGGCCACCGACGACATAACCCAAGACTAAATAATTAACAACCTTTTTTCTTTCGTCACTTGTCACGGGTGTGGTGAACTTGGGCACATTAAAAGGATGTGTCCCAACAGGCGGCCGACTGTCGCATACCCATTGGCACCACACGGGGAACCCAGAAACTAAAGACTGAACGTCCTTCTCTCCGAGCAAGCACGACTACCGAGTCCGAGAACCCCTAGGGTAGGACGAGTCGTGTACCCCCATATGCGTAGTCGAGTCCGTGTGATGGTTCGAATGGAACCACGTTCTGTGTTGCTTGTTTTTATTTTGTGTTTTGTTATAAGTCGCACTTTTGCCCTAGGCAGCATGTACGCGATTATATCACCTATCTTATCTTAATGAATGTGTGTGGCCTTCACGGGACTTGTTTGCTTGCACTTGCACTATAGAACCCCGTTTAGGCATCCCACCTCCTCTATGCTACTTTTCCCTCTCATCTCTCTCCTCAACTGAAGGCCAGCAAGACAAGATACACCAAGGATTCTACCACGGCGACCAACAAGCACTGAAGAATTTTTCTACAGCCTCCTCGACCAAGTGGAACCCCATAGAGCTATGTTTACACCTCAAGACTAGAATCCTATCCCTAGACCCTACAAGACTTCACGAGATACCCCAGCTCAAAACCTTAACCATGAGCTTAACCTACGGAATCACAAGAGAAAAAGTTAAGCTGCAGTAAGCCTTGCTTATCACTGGGTTCATCATGGAACTAATGGGCATAGTGAACGAGCACATTATCATCCTAAGATAGCACCAGAACTGACGATGCCATAGGGAGGACCAATTTGAGGATATAGGAATAGGGGACAAATGACTTGATGAGTTTATATTAGTGACGTTGAGGAACTATCTGAGACTCTTTGGTGGATTATAAGGCTTTCATGTTGAACTTGGTGGGATCATGTTAATAGAGTAGCGTAGCATTCATTACCCCTGAGTAAATTGGATTTAGTAGGACAATTATGATTGCAAGCTGAGATTCTTGGAGGTGCAAGGATTTGACTTCATCAGATGATTTTGATAGGAGACAATTGATATTACGTAAATAACTTGAGGGAAACATGTAGGAATTCTCATTGGACACGAGATTTGGATTTAAATAGGTGATCCTAGTGGAGTATAGGTGGTGAGTAAGTCTACATGTTCGAAGTAAATTGGATTTAGATTGATGATCCCGATCATGATACCATGTTCCTTGGTGGACGATAAACTAGGAGATTGGATTAATTGTCGGAGTTGATTTAGGGTTCTATATAAGCTTGACCTTGGAGATTACTTGACCATGATAATGGAAATTGGTGGACTGACTATAGTAAGGTAGCCCTTTCCAGTATTTGTGGATTATAGGATATTAGAAGATCTTGTGGAACACCATAGAGATTGGATTTGTAGGACTACTGGATCATGTAGTGATTGGTGTAGTTAATGGGTTGTTGGAGTTGATTCATAGGAAGGAAACAAGATCTTGGAGTGGCTTACGACGTGTTTCCTTAGGATAGAGATGTTTTATCTTAGACCTTGGAAGAATAGGCTGAGCACTTGGATTGTCACGTTCAAGCTTAGCAGCTTGTATGTTCTACCCATGGATTTTTAGGGGTAGACATACATATGAGTTTGGGGATTGTAGACATATATGATTTTGTTAGACCTCCTCTCGAGAGTCATGAGGATATGAATCACATGCGTGATGATTGGAGTTGACCTATATGAAATGATGCTATCGGTGATATGATGTGATTTGTTTAAAGGGCTAGATAGAACAATTGGCATCTCAGAAACCGTGCTTAAAGATAAGATGATAAATGTTCACTCGCACAGTAGAATCCTTGAAACCCTTAAGCCCTACCAAACTACAACATGGTCGGATCAGGACCTTAGGGCCTTGAAACTAGATCTAGAACACCTTGGCCCACACTCAACAGAGACCACCACCAATCCCCCAGCCTACTTTATGTACCCCATGAACAAAGTCTTCATGGAGTACTTAGACAAGATAGTTCATCATCATTTGGTGACCTACTTGTCTACCCGAAGACGGAAGAAGAGCCGTTTAGCAGGTCAAGGAACATTTGAAGACCGCCATGCCAAGGAGAAAGAACTATACCAACCACCATCGTCAAGGAGTGAACTTTCTCATCGAAGACCAGGTGTATCTGCAAGCCACTTCTCTCAAAGGAACCAAGCATTTCCATGTCAAAGGGAAGCTTACACCTAGATTTATCGCCCCTCTCCAAGATCACTGCAAGAAGAAGAATAGACGACTACCATCTAGAATTACCACCCGAGTCACCCACTGTGCACAACGTTTTTTTTCACACAACACCACTCCGAAAATGTTTCCAACTTCCTAACTAGTCCGGTCTCTACAAGGACATCGATCACCGAGCCATCGACCTCCAGCCCCATATGACCTACGCGAGAGACCCCAATTGCAATCTGGATCGAGCAGAATGTCATACACAAAGCCACGCCCTCAAGCACTCCAAGGATTCAATGGAGCACCACACGGAAGCAAAAGCAGTATCAGGACGTGAAGACTGCCCGACATCAAAGTTTCCGTATTCCTTTCCGTGCCTAGTTTGGGAATCTCGGGGACGAGATTCTTGTAAGGGGGGTAGGTTTGTCACACCCTGATTTTTCATGCCACAACACTTAAGGTAATAAATCATGATAAAGTGTGGTCTGACAAAACAAACTTTTGCATTATTTGGCTTTTATTTGGAGTTGGTTTACTCTCTGTGTTTTTCAAGTGCTCTTTAAAGTCAACACAACTCCACCTTCTATACCTCATCTCCTTGCCCCAAGCTTCTGCCCAATGATCATGACATGTGTATAGAGCAATATAGTATTTTCGTACAAAAATAATTTGGCCAAAAAGTATTTTCTAAAATTAGTTTTCCCAAAACCCCTGAATTGAGGTTTGCACTTCAAGTACTTGATTTGGGATGTGAAAAGTCTTTCAAAAGGTATATTTGAATCCTATTTGATATAGGACTCCCATAAACCACAAAAATATAATTTTAGAAGTTATTTTCCCATTTTATTTAAAAGGTTTTTCTTAAGGACAGAAATTGTCTTTAATAGGGAAAATTAATTTTATTGTTTCAAAAATATTTGACAAAAATCAGGGAAACTCAGTGGACATATATTTTCCATACATAAGAGTTTCAACACATGGTCATGTTCAAAATATTGGACAAAACCTCCCAAAACCATTTCTGCCCATTTCAAGGATTTGAAATATTTCTCAGGAAATATTTTCATAAAAATCCAAGGAAAATCAAGCAAGTCACAAATGCATATTGCGATCACCTTGCAAAGCCTCATCTCAATTAAGGTCACTTTGGTTCACCAAAATGCCCTAAAACCCTCTCTGACCAGAATCAAATTTGAACAACTTTGTAGTACCAACTTTCTCTCCTTGACCCCAACTTTTGTGAGCATGTTCACATGACCAAATGAGGCCACTACACCAACTGGTGCATCAAGGGGAAGTGATTTTCTCAACTAGATCTACACAAGTTCTTCTGCTAATTTCTAGGGTTTACAAAAGTTGCATTGGCAACTTTTCCCAAATGATCTCAAAATTGGTTGAAGGACCTAATTATATGTGCCATTTCACCCTGTGGAGTCTCATGTCAAATGGAGATCATCTACTTGCCCAAACCAATATCAAACACCTTCTGCCACTTTACCAAAATGCCATTTTTGACCTCTTCCACTAATCTCCATGGGCTCAACTTTGTACCACAGCTGCTCCTGACCCTCTTCTACCTCCAGTAACTTTCCCCTGGCCATTGCTCAATGATTGAGGGCTGAAACACCCCCATTTACCTCCCTGGACAGCAGCTTCTCTCTCTCCCTCAAACTCCATCCTCACTCCAGTGGCCACCCAGGGCATCCAAAGCCCCTCCCCCTTTGTTTACTACACCCCAGAGCCAGCAGACATATTTGGCCATGCCCACCTGGCCTAAAAATTTCCCGTGCCAGCCGTTTGCATGCTCTGGAGCGCGCTACAGTGCGCTCTGGCACTGTAGTCGCCCCCTTCCAACCGCCTCCGGCCACCTCGGGCCTCCGCAGCGCGCCCGACGAGATGCCTCGACGTCCGCAACACGGCTGCCGGTTGGCCCCCTCCTTCTTCTCCCTCCCGCTGCCATGCTCACACGCGCGCCGGTCGCCCGAGAGCTCCAATGAGCGGCCTCACACGCGCGGCACCTCTAGCCCTCCCCCCCGCTCTCTTTCTTCCTTCCCCTGGCCGTAGAACACTCCCACAAGGACCCCAGACAGCTCAAGTGAGCCCCCATGGCCTCCAGCAACGGCTAGAAGCTCGCCGGCGCACGAGCCACGGTGCACCTCGCCCCCCTTCTATTTAAGCCTCCCCGAGCCTTCCTCTCCCCACCACTCGACCACTGCAGCTCCAAAACACCCCCCTGAACCACCCACTCCTCTCCAGGAGCACCCGAGATCGAGCTCGAGCTTCGCCGCTTCGGCTCGCCGGAGTTCGCGAGGTACAGGCCGTCCCAGCTGCATCTAAGCCCCGATCTGGAACCCCCACACTCCACTGATCTGTTTCCCCCTGTTTCCCCTCTCTGTAGCTGCCGGAACGGCCGGAACCGCCGCCTCCCGAAGCTCTTCCGCCGGTTTCCTCGTCGCCGACGAACCCCTACACTCCGGCGACCGCCGACACCTCCACCCGAACGGCGACTCTGCCCTGAGCACGCCGGTGCCCTCGGATGGCATCGCCGTCGACCACAGCGACGCCGGTGAGCTCGCCTCCCTCGCTAGAGCAAGGTTGAAGACGACGGCCGTGGGGCCCGTCGGTCAGCCTCACATTCTGACAGGTGGGCCCCACCCGTCAGGTTTAAAATGCATGCGCGCGTACCGGTTCGCTCGTCGGCTGAAGGCGTATTCTGCATTTACGCCTTCGACGTTGGAGCCTCGCGCGGGCTGGATCCTCTCTGGGCCTGCTGCACAGTGGTCCTTCTGGCCCAGTTGCACAGTGCTGCTTCTCCTATTTTCTTTTTCCATAAACTTGCAAAAATTCGTCAGGACTAAATATTAATCCAAATGCAATAATTCCAGTTCCTAAATTCTTGTAAAAATTCCACCTATTTAATGTTATAACTTTCACACATGTCCAAACAACTTTTATGTAATGTTCATATTCAATTCAAATTTGAATATATTTAAACCCCTCTGAAAATCCATTTATTCTATTCGGATACTCCAAATCGAAAACTAGGAATTTTCCCCTTCTTAGTTTTCACCCTAGTATTTATTAAAAATAGGTTGACATTTTTCTGAGCACTTTGGTTTTTCTGTTTTGCTATTGCCTTATTTTCCCGTCATTTCTTTTGCGACGAATAGATCCCGTATTTGACGAAGTAGTTGGATAAGAAGAAGGAGAAGGACTTGAAGACTTTGAAGACCAAGGCAAGCAGGCCTTTGACCATGTCTATGAAACCCTTTTTAGGCATGTCATATAACACTTTTATTGCTTGCATTGGAGTCATGGTGATGAGGTGACCACTTGGGGTGGTTTGCCTCCGTTACTTCCTCATTGATACTTGCATGGTGCATGACCCTACCTTCTTATGAGGGTTATGCCTGTGGGAGTAGATAGGATGCTAGAGTAATTGCTACGCAAAAAGGGACGGGAATATGCATGGTGATGGGGACAAAGTATTTTCAAAAGACTTTTTCGAAAACCCCGTCGGGTGCCACTTATGCCCGAGGAACATAATGAGATGGGTAACCACTTGATGATAAAGTGGTTTACCGAGGCAAGTGTGCTTGTTTTTTTTGAAAACGGATTAGATTTAAGATTTGTCGACTGCCCCAACCTTACATGCGCAACCAGTCTACCCTTATATGGGAAAGGGCATTATTGATTACCTAGGCCAATACTAGCTTGGAGCCCGCACTACTAGTGACGGGAGAGTCGTTGTTGCGCTCTCTCGGGACGGGGTCGCGCCAGGTAGGGCGGCCATGACTGTTTTTACAGGGCACCGGACACACCGTTGGTACCCCGTGCTTGTGGTATGTGATGAATATGGGAGCGAGGCTCCAAAATTTTAAGATGTGAAATGTTGGGCACGGGGGTTACTACCAATCGAGTGGACTCTGTGTTAGTATCGTCTAGGGAAAGATAGTGATCAGGTGCTTACCCCGGGTACTTGAGGTACCGCGGGTCGTGGATGACACGGAAGTTCCCCGGATCTTGTGGGTAAAGTGTGGAACCTCTGCAGAGTGTAAAACTATTCCAATAGCCGTGTCCACGGTCAAGGACAGTTGGGCGGGGCAGCTTAAACTACGTCCAAAGTTTTACAAACCACGTGTGTGTGTGTTGATGAAGCCAATTGGGTTAAGTCAGATGACTTGACATGATGATCAAGTTGGATTGGTGTCCAACTCTGCTTATGTTGATATCTACAACTTGTTCATACGGATATCTGTACCCTCCTGATGCATACTTTACAGGTTGATAGATCATGTCATTGCACTCAAAACTAGCTTTCTGCAAATTACCTACTTAGTGCTATATCATTGCATTATTGTGCCTTGTTCCAATCATGGGTTGCTTGCGAGTACATTCAAAGTACCCATTGGCTTGCCACTCGTTATTTAATTGGCAAGGCATGGAAGAACAGGAGTTCGAAGAAGATTTCTTTGGAGACTAACATGCGAACTAGGACGTTTCCCAGTCATAATGCCTGTAGGGTTAAGGCAGATGGCATGGGTTCTACTTATCGACGAAGATTTCCGCTGCTTAAGTTTATTTGGTATTCGGCCCTTGTGGCTTTATCTATGTAAAACTTGACCATAATGGTCATAATTTGTGTAAGACGGTATGTATGGATGTAAGACTCTTGCTATTCATCTTCTCTGTGTTCAGTGAGCATTGATCTCTGGGATCACTGTATACGTGCATTCGGTGATCACGACTTATGAGCCGGGGTCCCCACAAAAACTCAATCCATTACAAGAGAGTAGAGGGGGAGAAACATCATAAGATCCAACTATAATAGCAAAGCTTGCGATACATCAAGATCGTGCCGAATCAAGAACACGAGAGAGCGAGAGAGAGATCAAACACATAGCTACTGGTACATACCCTTAGCCCTGAGGGTGAACTACTCCCTCCTCGTCATGGAGAGCGCCGGGATGATGAAGATGGCCACCGGTGAGGGTTCCCCCCTCCGGCAGGGTGCCGGAACAGAGTCCCGATTGGTTTTTGGTGGCTACAGAGGCTTGCAGCGGCGGAACTCCCGATCTAGGTTTCTTTCTGGGGGTTTATGTATTTATAGGAGTTTTTGGCGTCGGTCTCACGTAGGGGTTCTCCGAGTCGTCCACGAGGCAGGGGGCGCGCCCAGGGGGGTAGGGCGCGCCCCCACCCTCGTGGACAGCCCGGGACTCTTCTGGCCCAACTATTTTACTCCGGGGGCTTCTTTTGGTCCATAAAAAATCATCAAAAATTGGCACATCAATTGGACTCCGTTTGGTATTCCTTTTTGGTAAAACTCAAAAACAAGGAAAAAATAGAAACTGGCACTGAGCTCTAGGTTAATAGGTTAGTCCCAAAAATCATATAAAATAGCATATAAATGCATATAAAACATCCAAGATGGATAATATAATAGCATGGAACAATCAAAAATTATAGATACGTTGGATACGTATCAACATCCCCAAGCTTAATTCCTGCTCGCCCTCGAGTAGGTAAATGATAAAAACAGAATTTTTGATGTGGAATGCTACCTAACATAATTATCAATGTAATTCTCTTTATTGTGGCATGAATGTTTAGATCCATAAGATTCAAAGTAAAAGTTTAATATTGACATAAAAATAATAATACTTCAAGCATACTAATAAAGCAATCATGTCTTCTCAAAATAACATGGCCAAAGAAAGCTATCGCTACAAAATCATATAGTCTGGCTATGCTCTATCTTCATCACACAAATTTTTTAAATCATGAACAACCCCGATGACAAGCCAAGCAATTGTTTCATACTTTTGATTTTCTCAAACTTTTTCAATCTTCACGCAATACATCATTGGAATATACAAGCAAAGTTCTATAATGAAAAATTCCCACTAGTATATGAAAGTGACAACATAGGAGACTCTCTGTCATGAAGATCCAGGTGCTACTTTGAAGCACAAGTGTGGTAAAAGGATAGTAGCATTGCCCATTCTCTCTTTTTCTCTCATTTTTTGCTTTTTTTGTTTGGGCCTTTTCTCCTTTTTGATGGCCTCTTTTTTTTCTCTATTTTTTTGTCCGGAGTCTCATCCCGACTTGTGGGGGAATCATAGTCTCCATCATCCTTTCCTCACTGGGACAATGCTCTAATAATGAAGATCATCACACTTTTATTTACTTACGACTCAAGAATTACAACTCGATACTTAGAACAAAATATGACTCTATATGAATGCCTCCGGCGGTGTACCGGGATGTGCAATGCATCAAGAGTGACATGTATGAAATAATTATTAAGGTGGCTTTCCCACAAATACGATGTCAACTACATGATCATGCAAAGCAATATGACAATGATGGAGTGTGTCATAATAAATGGAATGGTAGAAAGTTGCATGGCAATATATCTCGGAATGGCTATGGAAATGCCATAATAGGTAGGTATGGTAGCTGTTTTGAGGAAGGTAAATGGTGGGTGTATGGTACCGGCGAAAGTTGCGCGGTACTAGAGAGGCTAGCAATGGTGGAAGGGTGAGAGTGTGTATAATCCATGGACTCAACATTAGTCATAAAGAACTCATATACTTATTGCAAAAATCTTATTAGTCATCGAAACGAAATACTACGCGCATGATCCTAGGGGGATAGATTGGTAGGAAAAGACCATCGCTCATCCCCGACCGCCACTAATAAGGAAGACAATCAATAAATAAATCATGCTCCAACTTCATCACATAACGGTTCACCATACATGCATGCTACGGGAATCACAAACTTTAACACAAGTATCTCTCAAATTCACAACTACTCAACTAACATGACTCTAATATCACCATCTTCATATCTCAAAACAATCATAAAGAATCAAACTTCTCATAGTATTCAATGCACTTTATATGAAAGTTTTTATTATATCCCTCTTGGATGCCTATCATACTAGGACTAAATTCATAAACAAAGCAAATTACCATGCTGTTCTAAAGACTCTCAAAATAATATAAGTGAAGCATGATAGTTCATCTATTTCTTAAAAATAAAACCGCCATCATGCTCTAAAAAGATACAAGTGAAGCACTATAGCAAATGACAAACTACTCCAAAAGATATAAGTGAAGATCAATGTGTAGTCGAATAATTATGTAACTATGTGAAGACTCTCTAACATTTAAGAATTTCAGATCTTGGGATGTTATTCAAACAGCAAGCCAAACAAAAGAAAAAATAAATTGACGCTCCAAGCAAAACACATATCATGTGGTGAATAAAAATATAGCTCCAAGTAAAGTTACCGATGAATGAAGAAGAAAGAGGGGATGCCATCCGGGGCATCCCCAAGCTTAGGCTCTTGGTTGTCCTTGAATATTACCTTGGGGTGCCTTGGGCATCCCCAAGCTTAGGCTCTTGCCACTCCTTATTCCATAGTCCATCCAATCTTTACCCAAAACTTGAAAACTTCACAACACAAAACTCAATAGAAAACTCGTAAGCTCCGTTAGTATAAGAAAATAAATCACCACATTTGGTACTGTTGTGAACTCATTCTTTATTTATATTGGTTTAATATCTACTGTATTCCAACTTCTCTATGGTTCATACCCTCCGATACTACTCATAGATTCATCAAAATAAGCAAATAACACATAGAAAACAGAATCTGTCAAAAACAGAACAGTCTGTAGTAATCTGTAACTCTCGAATACTTCTGTAACTCCAAAAATCCTACCAAATTAGGAAAACCTGAGAAATTTGTGTACCAATCCATAGCAAAAAGAATCAGATAAAAAGCACGTTCCTGTGAATTATCAAAACTAATTTACTGGGCGCAAAAGTTTCTGATTTTCAGCAGGATCAACACAACTATCACCCTAAGCTATCCTAAAGGTCTTACTTGGCACTTTATTGAAACAAAAGCTATAAAACATGATTACTACAGTAGCATAATCATGTGAACACACAAAAACAGTAAATTTAAATATTGGGTTGTCTCCCAACAAGCGCTTTTCTTTAAGGCCTTTTTAGCTAGGCATGATGATTTCAATGATGCTCACATAAAAGATAAGAATTGAAACATAACGGGAGCATCATGAAGAATATGACTAGCACATTTAAGTCTAACCCACTTCCTATGCATAGGGATTTTGTGACAAACAACTTATGGCAAGAATAAACTAGCATAGGAAAGCAAAACAAGCATATGTTCCTCCCTCATAATAATTTTCAGTAGCATCATGAATGAATTCAACAATATAACCATCACATAAAGCAATATTTTCATGATCCCCAAGCATATAAGTTTTATTACTCTCCACATAAGCAAATTTCTTCTCATGAATAGTAGTGGGAGCAAACTCAACAAAATAACTATCATGTGAGGCATAAT
Organism: Triticum aestivum; assembly: GCF_018294505.1. Taxonomy (NCBI): domain Eukaryota; kingdom Viridiplantae; phylum Streptophyta; class Magnoliopsida; order Poales; family Poaceae; genus Triticum; species Triticum aestivum. The sequence continues at coordinate 260,195,042 of NC_057802.1, forward strand.
TCAATTGAAAATTAAAATCATAATGACAAGTTTCATGGTTATCATTTTTCTTTATAGCATACATGTCATCACAATAATCATCATATATAGCAACTTTGTTCTCATAATCAGTTGGAACCTCTTCCGAAATAGTGGATTCATCACTAAATAAAGTCATGACCTCTCCAAATCCACTTTCATCAATATAATCATCATAAATAGGAGCCATGCTTTCATCATAATAAATATTCTCATCAAAACTTGGGGGACTAAAAATATCATATTCATCAAACATAGCATCCCCAATCCTGGGACAAACATTAATTGCACCAAATAAATTCTCAAACACGTCATTCTCATCAAACATAGCATCCCCAAGCTTGGGCCTTTTCATATCATAAGCATAATCACTCTAATCATTAATAGTATCAATAGCACCAATAGTATAGCAATTATCATCGTCACAATGAGTAATAGGAGCAACATCATTTGGGAGGGATACCTTTTTACCTTTGCTTCTCCGTCTTTTCTTTGTCTTCTTCGCATCATGTGTGGGTTTAATCCTCTTTTTGGAGCTCCTTATTAATGAGATTGGTTGATTAGAAGGCTCCTCCTCGTTACCTGATTCATCATAAGAAATAGTAGGAGAATATTGGGAAGTCTCGTCCCTTTCATTAGTATTCTCTTCATCTTCTATTTGTTTTCTTGTCTTTATGTAATTGGCAATATAAGGATTTTCAATGCAATTCACTGCACAATACATAAAAATTTCTTCTAGATCAAAATCAAGAACTCTCTCAAGGGCAAATTCGGGAATATCCTTAGTTATACGTTTCATTTCTTCATAACCCAAAAGCAAACTAAGTTCCTTATGCTATGCAAGGGAAATCAAGTCATCACAATTTTTGGACACGATTCGATCATGAAATAGTTTGCATTGGATATTTAAATGACCACGTTCGTTGCAAAGTTCACAAGGATGGCTAAGAAAATTTAAATTTTCAGCACAAACGTCTGGCCTTTCTTGCAACCATTTAGTTTCTAAATACTTATGCCTCTTGCAAAATCTATCCTCCCTATTTGGTTTGTACTTGCAAACTCTATGTACTCCACAAAATTTGACATGCTTAAAAGTGACATTTTCATCATGAGTAGTGCAATCATCATTAGTACTATGGATATTCAAAGAGTTCATACTAACAACATTGCAATTATGCTCACCATTCAAAGATTTAGTGCCAAACATTTTAATGCATTCTTCTTCTAGCCCTTGGGCACAATTTTCCTTCCCATCATTTTCACGACAGATATTAAAAAGATGAAGCATATGAGGCACCCTCAATTCCAATTTTTTTGTAGTTTTTCTTTTATAGACTAGACTAGTGATAAAACAAGAAACTAAAAGATTCAATTGCAAGATCTAACGATATACCTTCAAGCACACACCTCCCCGGCAACGGCACCAGAAAAGAGCTTCGTTGACGGGGTGTTAGTGCCGCTTTCGTTGCCTCCCCGGCAACGGCGCCAGAAAAGAGCTTGATGTCTACTACACAACCTTCTTCTTGTAGACATTGTTGGGCATCCAAGTGCAGAGGTTTGTAGGAAAGTAGCAAATTTCCCTCAAGTGGATGACCTAAGGTTTATCAATCCGTGGGAGGCGAGGATGAAGATGTTCTCTCTCAAACAACCCTGCAACCAAATAACAAAGAGTCTCTTGTGTCCCCAACACACCCAATACAATGGTAAATTGTATAGGTTCACTAGTTCGGCAAAGAGATGGTGATACGAGTGCAATATGGATGGTAGATATGGGTATTTGTAATCTGAAAATATAAAAACAGCAAGGTAGCAAGTGGTAAAAGTGAGCGAAAACTATATTGCAATGCTAGGAAACAAGGCCTAGGGTTCATACTTTCACTAGTGCAAGTTCTCCCAACAATAATAACATAATTGGATCATATAACTATCCCTCAACATGCAACAAAGAGTCACTCCAAAGTCACTGATAGCGGAGAACAAACGAAGAGATTATTGTAGGGTACGAGACAACCTCAAAGTTATCCTTTCTGATCGATCTATTCAAGAGTCCGTAGTAAAATAACACGAAGCTATTCTTTCCGTTCGATCTATCCTAGAGTTCGTACTAGAATAACACCTTAAGACACAAATCAACCAAAACCCTAATGTCACCTAGATACTCGAATGTCACCTCATGTATCCGTGGGTATGATTATACGATATGCATCACACAATCTGAGATTCATCTATTCAACCAACACAAAGAACTTCAAAGAGTGCCCAAAGTTTCTACCGGAGAGTCAAGACGAAAACGTGTGCCAACCCCTATGCATAAGTTCACAAGGTCACTGAACCCGCAAGTTGATCACCAAAACATACATCAAGTAGATCACGTGAATATCCCATTGTCACCACAGATAAGCACATGCAAGACATACATCAAGTGTTCTAAAAACCTTAAAGACTCAATCCGATAAGATAACTTCAAAGGGAAAACTCAATCCATTACAAGAGAGTAGAGGGGGAGAAATATCATAAGGTCCAACTATAATAGCAAAGCTCGTGATACATCAAGATCGTGCCAAATCAAGAACACGAGAGAGAGAGACAGAGAGAGAGAGAGATCGAACACATAGCTACTGGTACATACCCTTAGCACCAAGGGTGAACTACTCCCTCCTCGTCATGGAGAGCGTCGGGATGATGAAGATGGCCACCGGTGAGGGTTCCCCCCTCCGGCAGGGTGCCGGAATAGGGTCCCGATTGGCTTTTGGTGGCTACAGAGGCTTGCGGCGGCGGAACTCCCGATCTAGGTTTCTTTCTGGGGATTTATGTATTTATAGGAATTATTGGCGTCGGTCTCACGTCAGGGGGGTCTCTGAGTCGTCCACGAGGCAGGGGGTAGGGCGCGCCCTCCACCCTCGTGGACGGCCCGGGACTCTTCTGGCCCAACTATATTACTCCGGGGGCTTCTTTTGGTCCGTACAAAATCATCAAAAATTGGCACGACAATTGGACTCCGTTTGGTATTCCTTTTCTATAAAACTCAAAAAAAGGAAAAAAACAGAAACTAGCACTGGGCTCTAGGTTAATAGGTTAGTCCCAAAAATCATATAAAATAGCATATAAATGCATATAAAACATCCAAGATGGATAATATAATAGCACGGAACAATAAAAAATTATAGATACGTTGGAGACGTATCAGGGACCGCATGTTAGCAAACCGCCAGGCCAACATCCTCTAAAAATAAGAAACCTCCCCCGCCATCCGTGCGGCAAAATCACCTCGTTTTTACTATTCTTGATACTATAATTTTTTAGATCAATATAATTGAGATTTGTATAGATAGCATACAGGAGCAAAACCAAGTGGTACGGTTAAGGGCATCCACAATGTGTAGCCAAATGTGAAAATAGCTTTTGGCATCGATGGGAACCATTGTGGACGGTGCTGCCAAAGCCAAAAAGATGGAACCGAAGATCCCTAATTGATTGATTGAAGGAATAGAAAAATGCAACGTCTCTCCTCTTTCTCCTGTGCTTGGACGCATGTACAGTATAGAGCACAGAGTCTACTCCCCTGTCCCTTCTATCACAAATCACAAAGCATTGAGGCATCAAATCACAAAGCATGGACGAATCAACCATCATTTCACTCTTCGCTGACTCCACTTCTCCATCGTCTTCTTCGAGAAACCACCTCATCGCACTAAGCTGGACGGACGACGCTATTGTGTAGTACTAGTACATTTATGCATCCTTTGGTTCAACGAACTTCCTGGATGCAAATACGGCGGTTGTCTCAGCTTGTAGGCGGCACTTGCGAACGACTTACCGTGGTCTCCCTCAATGGTGTTCTCCGTCAAACGCACTTCGCCAAACCACAATGTTCGAGATATTGTCGACGTCACCGCAATGGGGAAGGAAGTCAAATAGTTACTACCTCCATTTTTTTGTACACAAGGCTAGTATATCAAAATTACAATTTGCAAAAGGCCATTAACACTAATCGAGGCAAAATTGATGGGGTTTGCCTTGTACTTGCAACTAAGGACATTAATATACCCTTGCATGCATGTGGAAGTGAGAAGGTTGGTTTGCATGGCACTGCATTAATCAAGCGATGAGGAGTGAGATGGTTAGCTCTTTGGGTGTTGGAGAAAAAAATACGCATTAATTGACACGTCAAACGAGGATTTGTATCGATTAATCCCGCGAAGGAATACCCCGCCTTTCTTTTTAACACTAGTACTCCTACATACGTACTTGTATCCTGATTGGGTCTAGGCCTTGCATTGCCATACTTCGCCACCCATTTTTGCCAAGCTTGCCTAAATTTTTTAAAATGAAAAGGAGGTACACTTGTGCACGGCTATCGCAGTCGCACCACACCCTCCCACAATCACTCCTTCACGCCGCGGTCGCACCGCACCCTCACACAGTCGCTCCTGCACGCCGCAAACCCAACCAAGCGAACGCACCATCACTGACACGTGCTACCGCATGTGATCAAACCAAACTCAGCCATCCTACCGCTGACACATAATTTTCGTTCATACAGTATATTTATCGAACCGCATGTTGGGGAAGATCCGTACGGCCTGTGCGGTGGTCTGTTGGGGAAGAAGAAGAGGTGAGGAAGAAGGGTTAGGAGACTTAGTATATTCATCCAACCGCCTGAAATGGTCGACAGACCCAAATGATGAAATTCAAGCGACTTGCATAAATATATGTTTTTACACAACAAAAGATCCCTAAAAACAACAACATAAAGAAAAACTATCACTGCTCACAGAATGAGACAGCCTCGTTGTCTTAGGCTGCCGGCGCGAACTAGCCGTAGCCGCTGACGTGTGTCTCCGTACCGTGGTTGTCCTCGGCCTCCAACTAATCATTCACGCGGAGCGTGCGGGCGCTCTGCACAGACGAGAGCACCGCCCGGTTCAAGTCCACGACGTCCCGTTACACCTGCAGGAGAGCCTCGATGGCAGCGGGATCCGTGCGCTCCGCGTCGAGTTGAGCCTCCGCCGCCCGGTTCCAGTCCAGGACATCCGGTTCCGCCTGCAGGAGGGCGTTGACGGCAACGGCATTCGCGCGCTCAGCGTCAAGTTGAGCCTCAGCCGCCCGATTCAACTCCAGGACGTCCGGTTCCGCCTGCAGGAGGGCCTCGATGGCAGCGGCATCCGCGTGCTCCACGTCAAGTTGAGCCTCCGCCGCCCAGTTCACATCCATGACATCCGGTTCCGCCTGCAGGAGAGCCTCGATGGCAGCGGCATGCGCGCGCCGCGTCGAGTTGAGCCTCCGCCTCCAGGTCCTCCTTTAGTATCGCCAGGTTGAACCGCTGGTCCGCCTACACCATGGGGGACCCAGACGCCGGCACGAAGTCGACGTCCATCGTCTCACACGTATCGCGGGACTTCTGTGCCGCGACCTTCGCCATGAACATTGGATTGGCTTCCTCCTCCTCGTAGCTTGGCTCTAGAGAACTCGGGGATTGGCCTGCCGCAAAGCGAGCTTGGGAATGGAGGTCTGTGGCGCCGACCGCCGCCGTGATTTCTGCGCGGCGCTCCGGCGTCAGCATCTTGTAGTACGTGATCTTGCGGCGCACCATGCCTTTCCGGCGAACTAGGGGACGCTTGGTGCGGGCTAGGGGATCGAAAGGTCGGGGAATGGGCTGGAGAGGAGGTGTGGTTTTGGGGCAGTGGCTGGCGTAGGCCGAGCAGCGAAGGTTCTGGTGTGAATAGTGGTTCTGGTGACGACCGGTCAATCGGTTTTGACTGTACATCGCTCTTGTCGCGTCCGGTTGCACCCCGGCACGCTGGACCCTCCATGTCGCTCACGGAATGGAACACGGTTTGTCTTGCATTTTCGCTCGCTTGTGGGACCGTAGTTGAGAGCAAACTGACGTCCCTCCCCCTGCCCCGCCAGCGTCATTTATACTACTACTCGCTGTGTTGTATGCGGTGTAAATAAAAATAGAGGGAGTATACTACGGATGAGGATCCCCTGACGTGGCCGAACCCATTGAGTAACTGACATGCGGGGCCTAGCAAGCATGGGGCCCGCTAGTAAGTGACCGAAAGATAGGGTAAGGCAGGGATACCTATGTTAGAGGATCCACTTCTACTACTACTCCCTCCTTCCATCTATACAGGGCCTAATGCGTTTTTTGAGGCTAACTTTGACCAAATGTTAGAGTAATAATATATCACAAGCAACTTAGACAAAGCATACAGTTAAATTCGTATGTGAAAGGAGCTTCTAATGATACAATTTTCATATTATACATCTCATGTACTATTAATCTTGTCAATAGTCAAAGGCAGTTTTGAAAAACGCATTAGAGCATGGTTAATAATGTAGCCGTTGTTGGCTATAAAGAGATGCCACCTCACTTAGATCCATCATAAAAAATACTCATATAAGCATTTAATATTTGCATGGTTAAGTAATAGGTTCGCTCTTCGAATGGCTATTAGGTTGTCTCTAAGCATTTAATATTTGCATGAGCAAGGCATATGATTGGAAGAGAGTTGCATGCATACTATTTTTTCTTGATCTATGTGTTATAGCCGGGCTGTAGAATAAAAGAGCCCGCTTCACTCTCTCTCCTCTCTTCTCACTCCTTAAACTAGGATTTTAATGACATGGAAAGTCTTATAGCCTGCTGACTAGGCCTTATTAGCCTTGCTCTTAGACCCTATATAAATGGAAGGAGGGAGTACTATGAGCACTTCATACTCTACTACAGATGGTGTCAGTACTCCACTAGTACTATTGGACAGGGAGCTTAAAAAAGTTACTATTGGACTGGCTATACGTGGCGAAATCCTAGTCGGAAGAGCATGCGCGAGAACAAGCACATTCACGTGGTTGAAAACAAATTGGAAACCATCTCTGTTTGAATAGAAATCTAGGAGTATGTATGAATCTAACAATATTGATAGGGCATTGTTGAATGTTGATACTTTTTTCTGTAAGTTTGATCAAAGTAGAGATACTTTGACTACACATAAAACTTATATGTAAACTAGAAAGGATCGGAGGGAGTATATTGTACGTTCAAAAGCGAAATGAACATTAAATACCCTACATATATGATTTGCGGATGCTATGATTACCCGTTCAAAATTTTGAATCCGCCTTTGGTATCACTCATGCACCCACTCGTTCTCTCTCGATTTCATCTCGGGGTCCGGAGATCGATTGAAAGAAGACTAGGGTTGGTACAATATGTTTGTTTCGCTTATGAACGTACAATATACTCCCTCTGATCCCCACAGACTCCCCCGGGTCATTTCTATCATAGAAACAGACCAAACCTTTATCTCCTTGCAAGACACGCAATTGATCTCTCAACATCAATCGATCTCGTCAAGATGTGTTGGGGCATGAACCGAATGGGATGTCAAAACTAAGACGGGAAGGGACACGTAGTGGAGGCAAAGTGAAACTTTAAACAAACCATTTGTGTGTATGCATGTCAGACAAATTACAACATTGGAAATACAAGCATGGTCTAGGCCCACATGCGAATGATACTCGGCGGAATGTTCAAATGAGGCATGCAAGAGGATGGACTCGACCGGAGGGCGGCATGATCGATGGAGAAGAGGGTTGGAGAGGAATGAGAAATAAGCAACGCCACATGATTATACTTGAACGGCTCAAATAAACAATAAGTTGTCTCGTTTTCCCTTCCGTTTTGGTCACGGAGTAAGATACTCCCTCCGTTTTTATTTACTCTGCATATTAGGTTTGACTGAAGTCAAACTTCATAAAATCTGACCAAATTTATAGAAAAAATATGAACATTTACAATAGCAAATCTATATGATGTGAAAGTATATTCAATAAGGAATCTAATGGTATTGATTTGAGAAAAGCTAAAATGCGGAGTAAATAAAAACAGAGGGAGTACGCAGGGACTAGTATAGTTACTACTGCTGGAGCATGGTAAGTTGGACCCCTAAATGTGGGCACGGACCGGGCACACCTCAATTATTCCCTCAAACAGTCGGACACCTACATTAGCACACCATCTGGCTACTTAATCAACTGTTACACTTCACTAGTTGAAATGGAAAAGGGTGCTACCGTGCCCAAAACCACCACACTTGGGGTTAGGGTAACAACTTGGTATTGTACCACATTTGAACCAGGGCACAAAAACCACCTGTTCTGCGCTTAATGCGCAACGCGGAGCATTGACGCTCGAATTTGGCCGGGAAAACAGGGAAACCGACATGTGGGGCACCCCTGTCGGGACGACGTGGCACAGACTAGTCCAATGGAGGAGCTGGCCCATGACCTCCTTGCCACGACCGCAGCTGACTACCCTGGCACACCAAAAACCCTCGTCCCTCGCGGCGTCACGCGGTGTGTTCCCAGCCGGCGCCACCTGCCCGCATTCATGCCGTCCATCTATATGCCATCGTTAAGAGGCTCGGTGCCCGAGGAACCAACTCCGGCGACTTAATGACGCACCCGGGCACTTGGCCTCACCGGAATGCACTACTTAAAGTGGCAACGCCCAGTTAAACTCCACACCATAGCGCATCGTCCTGCTACGTGGCGCCACATACGCCATGACTGCGAGCGCGAACGTTCTGCTGGAGAGCTTCTCTTCGGGGATGACGCTCGAGGTCGCCGCCCTCGGTCAAGTCACCGCTCGCGACGCAATAGGGGCGTAGCGGGACGCGGATGCGCCGGACAAGCGGTGGCCACGCTGGCGGCCGACGACGGGAGCACCATCAGCCACGCGTCCTACTTGCCGCCGTCCAACGTCCGGCACCGCCAAGGCCGGGGACTCCTCCGAGGATGAGTAAGGCATGGGAGGCGGCAGGGCATGGTGTGCCAACTTGGTATTGTTTGTAGGAAAGTAGCAAATTTCCCTCAAGTGGATGACCTAAGGTTTATCAATCCGTGGGAGGCGTAGGATGAAGATGTTCTCTCTCAAACAACCCTGCAACCAAATAACAAAGAGTCGCTTGTGTCCCCAACACACCCAATACAATGGTAAATTGTATAGGTTCACTAGTTCGGCAAAGAGACGGTGATACGAATGCAATATGGATGGTAGATATGGGTATTTGTAATCTGAAAATATAAAAACAGCAAGGTAGCAAGTGGTAAAAGTGAGCGAAAACGATATTGCAATGCTAGGAAACAGGGCCTAGGGTTCATACTTTCACTAGTGCAAGTTCTCTCAACAATAATATCATAATTGGATCATATAACTATCCCTCAACATGCAACAAAGAGTCACTCCAAAGTCACTGATAGCGGAGAACAAACGAAGAGATTATTGTAGGGTACGAGACAACCTCAAAGTTATCCTTTCTGATCGATCTATTCAAGAGTCCGTAGTAAAATAAGACGAAGCTATTCTTTCCGATCTATCCTAGAGTTCGTACTAAAATAACACCTTAAGACACAAATCAACCAAAACCCTAATGTCACCTAGATACTCGAATGTCACCTCATGTATCCGTGGGTATGATTATACGATATGCATCACACAATCTGAGATTCATCTATTCAACCAACACAAAGAACTTCAAAGAGTGCCCAAAGTTTCTACCGGAGAGTCAAGACGAAAACGTGTGCCAACCCCTATGCATAAGTTCACAAGGTCACTGAACCCGCGAGTTGATCACCAAAACATACATCAAGTAGATCACGTGAATATCCCATTGTCACCACAGATAAGCACATGCAAGACATACATCAAGTGTTCTAAAAACCTTAAAGACTCAATCCGATAAGATAACTTCAAAAGGAAAACTCAATCCATTACAAGAGAGTAGAGGGGGAGAAATATCATAAGGTCCAACTATAATAGCAAAGCTCGTGATACATCAAGATCGTGCCAAATCAAGAACACGAGAGAGAGAGACACAGAGAGAGAGAGAGAGATCGAACACATAGCTACTGGTACATACCCTTAGCACCGAGGGTGAACTACTCCCTCCTCGTCATGGAGAGCGTCGGGATGATGAAGATGGCCACCGGTGAGGGTTCCCCCTCCGGCAGGGTGCCGGAATAGGGTCCCGATTGGCTTTTGGTGGCTACAGAGGCTTGCGGCGGCGGAACTCCCGATCTAGGTTTCTTTCTGGGGGTTTATGTATTTATAGGAATTATTGGCGTCGGTCTCACGTCAGGGGGGGGGGGTCTCTGAGTCGTCCACGAGGCAGGGGGCGCGCCCAGGGGTGTAGGGCGCACCCTCCACCCTCGTGGACGTCTCGGGACTCTTTTGGCCCAACTATTTTACTCCGGGGGCTTCTTTTGGTCCGTACAAAATCATCAAAAATTGGCACGTCAATTGGACTCCGTTTGGTATTCCTTTTCTGTAAAACTCAAAAACAAGGAAAAAAACGGAAACTAGCACTGGGCTCTAAGTTAATAGGTTAGTCCCAAAAATCATATAAAATAGCATATAAATGCATATAAAACATCCAAGATGGATAATATAATAGCATGGAACAATAAAAAATTATGGATACGTTGGAGACGTATCAGGGACCGCATGTTAGCAAACCGCCAGGCCAACGTCCTCTAAAAATAAGAAACCTCCCCGCCATCCGTGCGGCAAATCACCTCGTTTTTACTAATCTTGATACTATAATTTTTTAGATCAATATAATTGAGATTTGTATAGATAGCACACAGGAGCAAAACCAAGTGGTATGGTTAAGGGCATCCACAATGTGTAGCCAAATGTGAAAATAGCTTTTGGCATCGATGGGAACCATTGTGGACGGTGCTGCCAAAGCCAAAAAGATGGAACCGAAGATCCCTAATTGATTGATTGAAGGAATAGAAAAATGCAACGTCTCTCCTCTTTCTCCCGTGCTTGGACGCATGTACAGTATAGAGCACAGAGTCTACTCCCCTGTCCCTTCTATCACAAATCACAAAGCATTGAGGCATCAAATCACAAAGCACGGACGAATCAACCATCATTTCACTCTTCGCTGACTCCACTTCTCCATCGTCTTCTTCGAGAAACCACCTCATCGCACTAAGCTGGACGGACGATGCTATTGTGTAGTACTAGTACATTTATGCATCCTTTGGTTCAACGAACTTCCTGGATGCAAATACGGCGGTTGTCTCAGCTTGTAGGCGGCACTTGCGAACGACTTACCGTGGTCTCCCTCAATGGTGTTCTCCGTCGAACGCACTTCGCCAAACCACAATGTTTGAGATATTGTCGACGTCACCGCAATGGGGAAGGAAGTCAAATAGTTACTACCTCCATTTTTTTTGTACACAAGGCTAGTATATCAAAATTACAATTTGCAAAAGGCCATTAACACTAATCGAGGCAAAATTGATGGGGTTTGCCTTGTACTTGCAACTAAGGACATTAATATACCCTTGCATGCATGCGGAAGTGAGAAGGTTGGTGTGCATGGCGCTGCATTAATCAAGCGATGATGAGTGAGATGGTTAGCTCTTTGGTTGTTGGAGAAAAAAATACGCATTAATTGACACGTCAAACGAGGATTTGTATCGATTAATCCCGCGAAGGAATACCCCTCCTTTCTTTTTTAACACTAGTACTCCTACATACGTACTTGTATCCTGTTTGGGTCTAGGCCTTGCATTGCCATACTTCGCCACACATTTTTGCCAAGCTTGCCTAAATTTTTTAAAATGAAAAGGAGGTACACTTGCGCACGGCTATCGCAGTCGCACCACACCCTCCCACAATCACTCCTTCACGCCGCGGTCACACCACACCCTCACACAGTCGCTCCTGCACGCCGCAAACCCAAGCAAGGGAACGCACCGTCACTGACACGTGCTACTGCATGTGATCAAACCAAACTCAGCCATCCTACCGCCGACACATAATTTTCGTTCATACAGTATATTTATCGAACCGCATGTTGGGGAAGATCCGTACGGCCTGTGCGGTGGTCTGTTGGGGAAGAAGAAGAGGTGAGGAAGAAGGGTTAGGAGACGTAGTATATTCATCCAACCGCCTAAAATGGTTGACATACCCAAATGATGAAATTCAAGCGACATGCATAAGTATATGTTTTTACACAACAAAAGATCCCTAAAAACAACAACATAAAGAAAAACTATCACTGCTCACAGAATGAGACAACCTCGTCGTCTTAGGCTGCCGGCGCGAACTAGCCGTAGCTGCTGACGTGTGTCTCCGCACCGTGGTTGTCCTCGGCCTCCAACTAATCATTCACGCGCAGCATGCGGGCGCTCTGCACGGACGAGAGCACTGCTCGGTTCAAGTCCAGGACGTCTGGTTACACCTGCAGGAGAGCCTCGATGGCAGCGGGATCCGTGCGCTCCGCGTCGAGTTGAGCCTCCGCCGCCCGGTTCTAGTCCAGGACGTCCGGTTCCGCCTGCAGGAGGGCGTTGACGGCAGCGGCATTCGCGCGCTCAGCGTCGAGTTGAACCTCCGCCGCCCGATTCAAGTCCAGGACGTCCGGTTCCGCCTGCAGGAGGGCCTCGATGGCAGCGGCATCCGCACGCTCCACGTCAAGTTGAGCCTCCGCCGCCCAGTTCACATCCACGACATCCGGTTCCGCCTGCAGGAGAGCCTCGATGGCAGCGGCATGCGTGCGGACCGCGTCGAGTTGAGCCTCCGCCTCCCGATCCTCCTTTAGTATCGCCAGGTTGAACCACTGGTCCGCCTACACCATGGGGGACCCAGACGCCGGCACAAAGTCGACGTCCATCGTCTCATATGTATCGCGGGCCTTCTGTGCCGCGACCTTCGCCATGAACATTGGATTGGCTTCCTCCTCCTCGTAGCTTGGCTCTAGAGAACTCGGGGATTGGCCTGCCGCAAAGCGAGCTTGGGAATGGAGGTCTGTGGCGCTAACCGCCGCCGCGATTTCTGCGCGGCGCTCCGGCGTCAGCATCTTGTAGTACATGATCTTTCGGCGCACCATGGCTTTCTGGCGAACTAGGGGACGCTTGGTGCGGGCTAGGGGATCGAAAGGTCGGGGAATGGGCTGGAGAGGAGGTGTGGTTTTGGGGCAGTGGCTGGCGTAGGCCGAGCAGCGAAGGTTCTGGTGTGAATAGTGGTTCTGGTGATGACCGGTCAATCGGTTTTGACTGTACATCGCTCTTGTCGCGTCCGGTTGCACCCCGGCACACTGGACCCTCCAGGTCGCTCACGGAATGGAACACGGTTCGTCTTGCGTTTTCGCTCGCTTGTGGGACCGTAGTTGAGAGCAAACTGACGTCCCTCCCCCTCCCCTGCCCGCGTCATTTATACTACTACTCGCTCTGTTGTATGCGGAGTAAATAAAAATAGAGGGAGTATACTACGGATGAGGATCCCCTGACGTGGCCGAACCCATTGAGTAACTGACATTTGGGGCCCAGCAAGCATGGGGCCCGCTAGTAAGTGACCGAAAGGGAGGGTAAGGCAGGGATACCTATGTTAGAGGATCCACTTCTACTACTACTCCCTCCTTCCATCTATACAGGGCCTAATGCGTTTTTCGAGGCTAACTTTGACCAAATGTTAGAGTAATAATATATGACATGCAACTTACACAAAGCATACAGTTAAATTCGTATGTGAAAGGAGCTTCTAATGATACAATTTTCATATTATACATCTCATGTACTATTAATCTTGTCAATAGTCAAAGGCGGTTTTGAAAAACGCATTAGAGCATGGTTAATAATGTAGCCGCTGTTGGCTACAAAGAGATGCCACCTCACTTAGATCCATCATAAAAAATACTCATATAAGGATTTAATATTTGCATGGTTAAGTAATAGGTTGGCTCTTCGAATGGCTATTAGGTTGTCTCTAAGCATTTAATATTTGCATGAGCAAGGCATATGATTGGAAGAGAGTTGCATGCATACTATTTTTTCTTGATCTATGTGTTATAGCCGGGCTGTAGAATAAAAGAGCCCACTTCACTCTCTCTCCTCTCTTCTCACTCCTTAAACTAGGATTTAATGACATGGAAAGTCTTATAGCCTGCTGACTAGGCCTTATTAGCCTTGCTCTTAAGCCCTATATAAATGGAAGGAGGGAGTACTATGAGAACTTCATACTCTACTACAGATGCTGTCAGTACTCCACTAGTACTATTGGACAGGGAGCTTAAAAATTTACTATTGGACTGGCTATACGTGGCGAAATCCTAGTAGGAAGAGCAAGCGCGAGAACAAGCACATTCACGTGGTTGAAAACAAATTGGAAACCATCTCTGTTTGAATAGAAATCTAGGAGTACGTACGAATCTAACAATATTGATACGGCATTGTTGAATGTTGATACTTTTTTCTGTAAGTTTGATCAAAGTAGAGATACTTTGACTACACATAAAACTTATATGTAAACTAGAAAGGATCGGAGGGAGTATATTGTACGTTCAAAAGCGAAATGAACATTAAATACCCTTCATATATGATTTGCGGATGCTATGATCACCTGTTCAAAATTTTGAATCCGCCTTTGGTATCACTCATGCACCCACTCGTTCTCTCTCGATTTCATCTCGGGGTCCGGAGATCGATTGAAAGAAGATTAGGGTGGGTACAATACATTTGTTTCACTTATGAACGTACAATATACTCCCTCTGATCCCCACAGACCCCCCCACCCGCGGGTCAGTTCTATCATAGAAACAGACCAAACCTTTATCTCCTTGCAAGACACACAATTGATCTCTCTACATCAATCGATCTCGTCAAGATGTGTTGGGGCATGAACCGAATGGGATGTCAAAACTAAGACGGGAAGGGACACGTAGTGGAGGCAAAGTGAAACTTTAAACAAACCGTTTGTGTGTATGCATGTCAGACAAATTACAACATTGGAAATACAAGCATGGTCGAGGCCCACATGCGAATGATACTCGGCGGAATGTTCAAATGAGGCATGCAAGAGGATGGACTCGACCGGAGGGCGGTATGATCGATGGAGAAGAGGGTTGGAGAGGAATGAGAAATAAGCAACGCCACATGATTATACTTGAACGGCTCAAATAAACAATAAGTTGTCTCGTTTTCCCTTCCGTTTTGGTCACGGAGTAAGATACTCCCTCCGTTTTTATTTACTCTGCATATTAGGTTTGACTGAAGTCAAACTTCATAAAATCTGACCAAATTTATAGAAAAAATATGAACATTTACAATAGCAAATCTATATGATTTGAAAGTATATTCAATAAGGAATCTAATGGTATTGATTTGAGAATAGCTAAAATGAGGCGTCAATAAAAACAGAGGGAGTACGCAGGGACTAGTATAGTTACTACTGCCGGAGCATGGTAAGTTGGACCCCTAAATGGGGGCACGGACCGGGCAGACCTCAATTATTCCCTCAAACAGTCGGACACCTACATTAGCACACCATCTGGCTACTTAATCAACTGTTACACTTCACTAGTTGAAATGGAAAAGGGTGCTACCGTGCCCAAAACCACCACACTTGGGGTTAGGGTAACAACTTGGTACTGTACCACATTTGAACCAGGGCACAAAAACCACCTGTTATGCGCCTAATGCGCAACGCGGAGCACTGACGCTCGAATTTGGCCGGGAAAACAGGGAAACCAACGTGTGGGGCACACCTGTCGGGACGATGTGGCACAGACTAGTCCAATGGAGGAGCTGGCCCATGACCTCCTTGCCACGACCGCAGCTGACTACCCTGGCACACCAAAAACCCTCGTCCCTCGCACCGTCACGCGGTGTGTTCCCAGCCGGCGCCACCTGCCCGCATTCATGTCGTCCATCTATATGCCATCGTTAAGAGGCTCGGTGCCCGAGGAACCAACTCCGGCGACTTAATGACGCACCCGGGCACTTGGCCTCACCGGAATGCGCTACTTAAAGCGGCAACGCCCAGCTAAACTCCGCACCATAGCGCATTGTCTTGCTACGTGGCACCACATCCGCCATGACTGCGAGCGCGAACATTCTGCTGGTGAGCTTGTCTTCGGGGATGATGCTCGAGGTCGCCGCCCTCGCTCGAGTCGCCGCTCGCGACGCAATAGCGGCGTAGCGGGACGCGGATGCGACCGCCCAAGCGGTGGCCATGCTGGCGGCCGACGACGGGAGCACCATCAGCCACGCGTCCTACTTGCCGCCGTCCAACGTCCGGCACCACCAAGGCCGGGGACTCCTCCGAGGATGAGTAAGGCATGGGAGGCGGCAGGGCATGGTGTGCCAACTTGGTATGGTTTATCTCATTTCCTACTCACCTACTCGAGTCTTGTGATGGATAGGCAAGGCATTTCACCTTCAGTCTACAACAACAACGACGAGTTTGGTGCCATGAAAAACTACTTGGACGCCAAGATGGATGCTCAAATGGAGGAGATCAAAGCCCTCATCAAGTCCTACAAGCGATCTTCCTCATCTTCGAGAAGACGCTCAAGTGCACACGCTTCCGAGCTACTATCTCCGGCAAGATCACATCGGCATCGACACAATCACCGACGAGAACGTGAAGGTCAAGAGCTCAACACCAACAATCTCTCAACGATTTCACCATCTCCCTTGGCATCTTCGCCAAGTGACTTCAAGGCATCTTCGCCTACGGACATGCGGCATCATCGCCAACAAGAACCTCAAGGCTACGCTCAAGAGAAGCTCTTCAAGCTCAAGTCCGCGACTTCCATGAGCTACTATGATCTTGACATCGACCACGCGATTCCTTTCTATGGGACTCAAAAACCCAAGGAGTATCTCAAGTGGGAGCGCTTGATGGACGACTACCTCAAGCTACATCAAGTTCGTCCCGAAGATCAAGTGAAGTGCGCCGCAAGGAACTTCCACGACTACGCGTACACATGGTGGCTTAACACACCTTCAGAGAGCTACGACATGAGTTGGTCCAAGACGAAGAGAGCTTTGTGGCGAGAGTTCGTGCCTCCAACCTACATGGAACAACTTCTACACCAATTGGAGAACACCATCCAAGGATCCAAGTCCATCGACACGTACTTCAAGGAGATGAAGAATGCCTTGCAACGAGCCGGCATGGACGACCCCATTTCGATGAAGTTCCACTTCATGATGGGATTACACAACGACTTCTCCAAGACTATCTTCCTCGAGAACTACAAGTCCCTCGACGACAACTACATTGGTGCTCTCAAGGCGGAACAAGAACTCATGAAGGCCAAGGCTTCTCGACCCCAAGCACACTTCTCGAAGACCAAGCTCAAAGACGGCGAGCATGAGGCTAGTACCAACAAGATGTCCAGGCACGACGAGCTCCAAGATGATGCTCCCAAGTTTGACTTCACCGCCACCCCTCTTTGTGGCATTGATGATGCTGAGACTACCATGACTCTTTTTGAAGATGGTGCGACGACGACTATGACTACGGAGACATTTGAGGACCAAGCTTTGGAGGCGAACGACATGGTGACGAGCAAGGATGAAGCTTCCATCTTAGGATGCAAGAGTGATGGTGTGACATCTTCGGCTTCATCCACGGCGACGATGACGAGATGATCGAGCATGGGATTTTCCCTTCGGTCATAGAGGAGAGCGATGATGTGCCATCTTCGGCCATCATCCACGGCGACGACGATGAGATGGTTGAGTATGGGATTTTCCCTTCGACCACGGCGATGTATGATGACTTGAGTGACTTGTACCACCATATTGAGAATGAGAGTGACTTCACCACTAGCCCCATATATGATGTGTTGCCCCAATTCCCATGTGAGGAGAGCCACGAGCCCCACCACTTGAGTGAGATGAGTGACTCCACTATATGTGACTTTGAGTGCACCTATTTTGAGGGAGTGAGTGAACCATCACATAGAGGGAGTGAGATAGTTCATAGGTCTTGTGAGTCCAACTTCAACACTAACGACTTGACCTCTACCTCTATTGTGTCTTCTCATTTGGTGCTAGGTCCCATATATGATGACGCGCCAATTCGCGACGACATCGTCCTTCCTTTGGAAAAGGCGATAGCCATGGCGGAATATGATGCACCCCCCATATGGTTCCATCAAGTTGATGATGATGACCACCATTTGGTCTTTCCCACCTTACCTACACCACTTGAGTGGAATGAGAAAGGTAACATAGGTGAACGTGATGCTCTTGTCCCACTAGTTAACACTAGTAATCAACCTGTGCGAGTGCACGGGCTAGAAATATAGAAACCAACTTTATACTAAGGAAATATTTTAGAAAATATGTCTTGCTCGTTGATTTTGGCAACTGGAAATATGAAAAAGCGACATACTACAGAAAAATATTTAGTAGCATGTACTATTTTTTTCATGTATAGCAACTAAGTGTTCTTTTACTATATGTTCCTAATTACACTCTATTTATTAGTTAAAGTGGAGAATAGTAACAGTATTATTTATTTAATTTATATGTGTACTAATTCATAGACTTATGGCTGAGGCAGTAGAAAAGAAGGACACGGTAATATACGGACTTTACAACATACACTGCCATGTGTAATTTATTTGCGGGGACACAATAACCAATGTTAATGTTTTGGAATTCTAGAAGCTAAAAGTTCCGTCGATATGCACTGGCACTTTCTTGTTGGTCATAAAACTATTTATGATCGACCGAAGTTCTTGATGTAAACAATTCATAAATACCGGAGGAACCCATTACTGCCTTGAATCGAACTATCTGATCACCAAGCTATGAATTTGTAACTCGTTAGTCATTTACACACATGATTTATATGTGACATACCTGGAAATATTGCATCTCGGTATCCTTTTTAATATATAGCTAAACAAAATGTCCTACATTGAAATTATACCAAGAAAAATCCTGACCAGACAAAGAGTTACGAAAAAAATTATACAAATTAATCCCCTTCAAATTATGCATGGCTACTCCTCTCACAGGCCCAATTAAAAGTAATCAGAATTTCCTTTTAAGTTCTTGTACATCATGAATCTCCTTGCACTATTCATTTTTCCTTACAGTTATACGGCTCTATTCAAGCAACCCCAAACTGGGTAAAAGCTATTTAATTTTAAGCATAATCTATCAAAAAAGATAGTGTTTAGCAACAGCATCTGAAAAAATCTAAGTATAAAACATAGAGATTCAAAGGCTAGAGAGAACACGGTCAGGATAGCTAGACATGATTTATTGGATTGTACATGAAACTGAGATTAAAGGCTAGAGAGGATCACGATCAGGAGAGACGGAGTTGGACTGTTAGACATGATTGATTGGATCGTATATACTAAATAAACCATTATTGGAAATAAATCACATATTTGAATATATGTGTATTTAATTTATAGTTAGCAGAGAAATTTAAGACTGTAGAAATACTCCCCTGGTGAGTGGGCATAATAGCGACCAGTTTTAAAGTTGAATGTCGTCGCGGAAGTTGGAACTTTGATTTGGGTGTTTTTTTATTCAATGGTTAGACGTGGGGCCGGGAACTTTTTTTGTACATCATAGATTTCATTTTTCTTAGTAGAACATGGACCTGGGTGTAAAGGACTCTATTTATGTACTTGTACATGACGTGTTTTTTGCTTGAATGGCTGGACATGGCTGCTGATGATTTTTGTTTGCGTACATGATGGATTTAACTTTTGTTAAGGTGTGAAGGACTCATGTAGGTGTGAAGGACTCTTTTTTCGCATGGACATGCTGATTTTCTATACAAATAGACATGGGGGTTGATGACTTCTTTTTGGGTACGTGATAGATTTCTTTTTTCTTTTTTCTTTTTTCTGGAACTTGTACGTGGGTGTCATGGACTCCTATTTTTTTAGGGTGTCATGGCCTCCTATTTGATACGTGTAGGTGTAATTCCTTTTAATATATGTATGCACGTAGGTGCTTTTTTTACAAATAAAGAAACGGTATTCTAATAGATCACAACCGTTAAATTTAAAATCTAACGGCTAAACTAATCTTCTTGATGTGGATTAACGTGGATGCTCGTATGGAGCCTCCAATTAGTAAATATAAGATTCTTGACATTGATTGCTTGCATGATGTTGATCCACCTATTTCCATACTTCATGCTAGTGCGACTTCCTCATGTGATGATTTCTTGCCCATTTACGATGAGTATGATGACTCTCATGTGGAGTCTATTAGTTGTGATGCCATGTTACATAGGATTTCTTGTGACAATTCTTTAGGTCACATCATGTTTGACAACCCCCTTGACCTGTCGTATGCTATGCATGAGATCAACAATATGTCATATTTGTAATCTCTTCGTAGTAACTATGCATATGCCATTAAAATGAACCCAATTTGCACATATGGCATAGATGACAAGCCCATGGTTATTGGCATTTGTTTTTCTTGTGATGACATTGATATGCACCCTTTGCATCATTTATCTAATATGCCATGCCATGACCACCTAGCTTCGGATATGCATTGCTTTGGATGTTGTCCATTTTCTCCATATGATGTTTCCAATATTGCTCATGAGGAGATCCCCATAGTTTCCTCATACATGTTAGAAGATTTTGACACATCCCATCCATTGCATGATCCTCATAATTATGTGCACCATATGCTCCCCATGAATGAAAATGCTATTGATGTGCCATATTCTTGTATGCTAAATTTGTGTCCCCATCGTGTCATACATAATAAATATTCTTTCATGATGGATGACATGTTCTTATACCATGCATCAACTTTCTTTGACCGATGCTTATCTTGTGCTAAATCACACGTGCACATACACATCATGATGGATGATGTGTACATTTACCACACACACAATTTCTTTGGTTTGTGTCTCTTTTGTGTAGGTACCCATGAATACTTGTCAACCTCACAATCCCATGAGTTGACAAAACAAGCTCTAGAGAGCAATGATGACTTGGGATCCTATGGATTGTCTTTCCCACCGCTCTCTTCGTGCAAAGACTTCGCGCATTTATTCTACATGGCCCTCACTTGGCTATGGGTTATTGTCCAATACATATTCTATGCCCATCTTGCCATGTTCACTTTGCATGCTATGCTCATTCCTATGCCTTTGCCATGCATTTGTGACCCATGCTTCGCATTACACATGATGATTGATTCGAGTACTTGTATGTGTATTTGCAAGCTTGGTGGAGATATCACCTGTTATTGCCTTGCTTGCTTTGTGACTCATGCCTATGATTATAATATGATCTTTCTTTGTGTTCGTGCTTGCGATATGTCATGTGCATTGCCTATGCCTATTATTTGCTCACATGACATGATTGCCATGATTTCCTCTAGTATGTTGCATCTTCGCACTACTAGCTTGCACGACTTGATTACTATAATCGCTTGCCTTGTTGAATCACCGATGAGTCATAGTTGCTCGTTTCATGCGGTTGATGACAACCATCTACATGCTTTGCACAAGATTTTTATTGCTTCTAGTCATGTATCTCCATGTGTTTCCTCTCTCATGCCAGATGATTTGACATGCATTGAGTGCAACAATGCCCTTAGTCTTGATAACGAGTTTGTCCCCCATAGCATTCTCACATATATTTGGAGATTTTGACGTATTCCTTGTGAAGCATGCTTGTGTTACCTCTTTGCACCATATACCTAGTGCCATGAATATAGCCATTGTTGCATCATATTATTCATGCACTTCTGCTTCTACTGGTTATGTGCAAGAGAAGAGACCATCATCATGGATGATGTGTTTATCTACCATGTGCATACGTTCTTTGTTTTCTTGGGTGCATGTGTAGGATACTTGGACATTGTGTCGACTTCCACGTCACGTGAGTTGACCATTCGAGCTCTTGAGAGCGAGCCTCATACATTGGACCACGACTCGCTTCTACACCACCTTTCCTACCGCTTCGGCATTGTGAAGAATGCATGAGGACACGCCTTCAAGGTGACATCTTTCTTGAGCATGGATATTATGGATCATACTACTTGTGTTGCTTGCACCATGAGACTTATTGGCCATCTTGGACCACTTGATTGCACACATGTTAGATATCTTGCTTCGACTTGTCATTTTCACCGTTCCATGCATCATGATATATATGCCTTGTGTGTTGCATCCAATTCTTGGATTACTTGCGCCTATCACATGTTTGGTTGCAACAATGTCATTTCTTCACACATCCCATGCCCAATTACTTGTCACATGATTGACTTGATTGCCTCACACATGATGAACAATTGCTCTTTCTATTGTGTTGAGTGCCACACTATATTCACTACACCCTATGCACGTTATGCTTGGATTGTCTTGCACTTGACCCATGTGTTTAGACATCTCATCTTATTTGGTGTTGTGAATGATTCATATCCCTACCAAAGACCTTTCATTGAGCAATTTGTGAATGCTTTCTATGACATTGAGGTAGATGCTTATTCTCTTGACACACATACTTGCATCACTACCTCACATTTGCATACTAGTCCCCATGATATCTTTGCTTGTGCTCGATTGATATGCTTACAAGCCATGTCACAATCCTTTGTCACACCATATGCTTTGCATGATGACAACACTTGTTTGGTGACTCACCTATCGAATGCTTGGTTTTGCACTAACGCTAACCATATTTGCTTTTCCAAGTGTTTGTTGTCCTTACTCCTTTTGAAGGAATCACAAGACGGTGCGACACTGGAGAGTGCCCATTTCGAGCTTGAAGATGACGAATACTTGGTGAACGTCCACTTCTACACGGCGAAGCCATATCTTTCCCATGGTGATTTGGTTTTCAATCCAAGGTCAGATCTTTCCCAAGGGGGGGAGATGACGCGGAGCATCGTATGGACAACACCATGTCAAGAGATCGTTCGGTGAGTGACACGTGCGACATCTACTTCACGTGCACAAAGCTGAATCATCTCCTTTACACGTGCTCACTTGACCCCTTCGAGGATGGTATACTACCTGACACTTCCCCGTATGCATGCATAGGTATTGTCGGAGCTTCACAGATGTCGAGGAGGAGTGCAAGCGCCAAGGAACAACTACACCATCCGCGAGGGAAGCCTGGAAGCGACGACGGAAGAAGATGTAGCTGCTGACACTACAGCGGCCGGACATCCAGGCTAGAGGCCGGACATTCGGCGCCTGGGTAGCCGCGCAGGAGCTTCCCCAACAGACGGCGAACAACATCAGCGGCCGGACATCCGGCCCCTCAGCAACGCCCGGACATCCGGCACCCGTCCCGGAAATCCGGCAGAGGCGCATCCAGAGAAGAATGGAATGGCCTGTTCCAGGCCGGACATCCGGCCGCCAACCGGACATCCGGCGCCTGCCTGCGTGCATGGACAGGGCCCGAGGCCCATGTATTCCCCCATCTCACTTACCCCTTTGTGGACATGCCTATATATACTCCACCTCCACCTCCTTTCTAGGGTTAGCAAATGTGATAGCTCATTTAGAGATAGAGCTTTGCTCATCCATCCGGATCTACTCCATCGAGTGAGACCGCGGCCTCTACGGAGAAGATCCACCTTGGATTCAAGACCCCTTCATGTGAAGATCCATCTAGGATACCAAGACCTCCTCATGGAGATGAACTTTACCTTGTATGATAGAGGCAAAGGTGTCCCGTCTTTCGATGAGATGGTGGCTATCGTCTTGGAGGAAGTCGACTTTGACAATCCGACTACGAACGTGCGAGGACGTCGCGCCTTAGCAATCGATAAACCAACTTCGAGAGGTTATTGACCACGTCAGAGCATGATCAACCTAACCACGAAGGTCTGTTTCCTGCTGGCAAACGAAGAACAAGCAAAAACCAAGATTGCAATCTGGATATTGTGACTATAAGAGGAAAGCTTTATTCATCAAGGTGGGGTTCTGTGACGCCTTTGTCTGGTCGTTGAACACAAACGAAGTACGCGAAGTTGCAGCTATGGCGAACTTTAATCTAAACAAAACCCAAAGTCTAAACGACGCCCTAAGGGCGGTACATATGGAGGAAAAGGGGGGAATTTCATGGCCCTTGGAGGAGGGGTCCCAAACCAACCCTGACTCTTGTTTCCCCACTCATACGGACTCTAAAAACAGCCTATACTCAAGTATTTCGAAATTACATGGGCCTGGCCCAATAATAAGGTGACGCAGCACCTATAATAGCCTCTGGACGAAATTTATGAAGTGGCATCTTGTATGTTTCATCCAAGGCTTCACGCACTCATTATGGTGGCTTCAAAGTCCTGAAATCATCACTTGTAACTTCGTTCTTGTTCCCCTTGCGCATGCCATCATCTCCATGCTTGATCTTGCTCCAATGATCATCCTTCTTGTCCAAGCTAGGCCCTTCATTTGCAAGCAAGACAAATGTATCCAATTTAGGCAGCATCATATTCTCACGAACATTAGAATCATTACCAAAAAACGAAAGTACCTGGTGATTTAATTGGCGTGCACGAGCTCTAGTAATTGGTCCAGTATGTATAGTAGCAGGGGATGTGGGTGTAACAATGGTATTGATGTCCTCATCATTGTATCTTTCCTTTTGTTGTTCATGTACCTTGTGGATCTTGTGTGTTTCATTGTGTAGTGGATCTGTGATTGGAATTATTCTTGAGTGTTTCCCCTTATATTTTCTCTCCGTTCTTCCCCTATTCTTCGTGTTCTTCAAGGGAATCCACTCCAATCGTCAAAGATCGGCCTACACCGGGTTAGCCTCGTATCAGTGGACGGGTGAGCTGCGGCACTGGACTTCTTCTTGGGCGCCATAGTCGATGGAGCCGTCGATGGTGAAAATGGTGATGAAGATGACGCGTCGTTTACGCTCTCGGGTTTGCGCAAGTGATCCCCCTACCTGGCGTGCCAAAGATGTCATGGAAAACCACGGCCACCTATGGGGCAATGAGCCCCTTTTGGTTCGATGGGGGTATGGGCACATTGCACAAAGAGCGGAGAAACGTAGCACAGCACTGCCGAGATCACACGGGCAGGGTTACCCTGGTTCGGGCTGCCGCGAGGCGTCAAACCCTACTCGTGCTTTGGTGGATTGATGGTGGAAAAGCGCAGCGCTCTTGCCCGGCAAGGTGGCCTCGGGGCGAGAGTGGCTATGCGCGTATGAGTGTGAGGGGGTCCGAATCGTTTCTACGGTTGCAATGGGCCTCCTTTTATAGATAAAGGGGTCACCATAGTGGCAAACCAGTCTTTACGTACTGATTAGATAGCAAACAGTGCTATCATACCTAACTCTGGAGGCTGACAGAGCGCATTAAATGCGCCGCTCAGTGTCACATCACAGCTTGCCCTGCAGGCCCAGCCGGGCTGGTTTGCCAGCTTCGCGCCTGCTTGTTTGACACGTCTCAGGACGGGTGTCGCTTGGAGGTATTTTCTATAGGAATTGGCTGCCATGTGGCAGGGGGCAGCCACTTAGTCACTTAGGTGCTCGACATCGCACTGATCGACGACGTGTGTCGCTATGAAGTGGTGTGGTGGAGTAGTTCGCCTCCATAAGCACCGGCAGGCCTGCCGGGGCGATCTTGGAAGCTCGCTTCTGGGGTACGCCCAACCTCGCCAGGCTCACCTGCCCGGCAAGGGAGGTTCTTCTCGTAGTGGTATCTTGTCTCTCTGGCTAGTCTTGGTCTTCTTGATCTGCACGTTGGTCCCTCAAAGAACTGATTCCTCGTTCTTTGATCTGATCTTAGTGTTGTATCTTGTTCTTGGGCATGTGCACAATCTGGGCAATGGACCCAGGGTTTGTTGCACCGACAGACGCTTATTCCTTCCCTCGTTGGCTTCGCCTGGAAGCCAGCCCGAGCGCGCCTTGGGCTCAGGGGCCACTGTCGGCATTTTGGGAACGGGGGTACCCAGACTTGCCTGCCTGTGGCCCATGGAATGGCTCCCTTGATGGCCTGGTACGGCCCAGCAACAAGGCCACCAAGACAAGACCCTGGCGAGGTCCCCTGGGCTCGCGGGGAGAACGACATCAAGACTTCCAGAGAGGTGGCCTCCCCCCAGGTTGCCTCCCGAGGAGCGGAGATTTCTATGTAGGTACCTAGCCTCACGAGGCTGCAATGACGTGAGCCATGACGACCAAGGCCAGGTGGGTTCCAATGGACGGAGAGGAGGGAGTTTACCTTTCGGTGCTAAGGGAGCAAGGACAAGCGCGGGTTCCCGAGGAACCCCCCAAAGGTTTCCATTCCGGTGCAATAAGACCAAGACCACAAGCTCGACATGACAGAGGTCATCACTGAGCCCACAACTGCATCCTGACTAGAAGCTTTGAAGGCGAAGACCACCTTTCGTCAGGATTAGATGTACTTCTTGTCCCCTTTGAAATTGGTTGTTGTGGGATCCCTTCTCGCCTAAGTTTTGAGGGAAGAGGACCAAGGCCACTCTAAATATAGGTTAGCCACCACCGTAGAGAGGGGATCAGATCCTTTCCACCCTCACCACCAGAGCCTCACGAGGTTGTTCATCCACTGTAATTGTTCATCCTCAGCCCCTAGTGAGGCCAATCCACCACAAAGCAGGAGTAGGGTTTTACACCGCAAGGTGGCTGAACCTGGGTAAACTGATGTGTTCATCTTCTTCCCCGCTCGCACGCGTACTCGGTGAGGCTAGACCATAGGGTGACAAGCTTGAGTGTTGAGAGGTTGAGATCTTCGCACACGCTCCAGAGTTCGAACCTTCTTGGGTCTGCGGAGCCCTGAATCCGACAGGGCCGGCTTAGAACCCAAGGTTAGAAGGCGACCCATGGGTGTAACCCGCCATGTAATTATTTACCTTGTAAAGAAAGGAGACTTATAGTAAGGCTCGGTCACGTATCGTAACCTGATCCGGACACTTGCAAGTCGTGGCCTCAACCTGGGTAAACTGTGTCTCTCGTCCCGCTCAACCCCGACAAGGTAATCACTGTTGCGATGGCTTCACGGTTAAGTCCTTTCACTAGGACATCTGCTGTGACAAAACCACGACAGTTGGCGCCCACCATGGGTTCAGCGCATGGTGGTTTCGAGTTCTTGAAGGGATCTTTCCCAGGGATTGAGGGATCCGTGATAGAGGCAAAGGTGTCCCGTCTTTCGATGAGATGGTGGCGATCGTTTTGGGTGGAGTAGACTTTGATGATCCGACTACGGACGTGCGAGGACGTCGCGCCCTAGCAATCGCTTAAGTAACTCCGCGAGGTTATTGACCACGCCGGACCACGATTAACCTGATCACGAGGGTCTATTTCCTGCAAGCAAACGAAGAACAAGCAAGAAACTAAGATTGCAATCTGGATATTGCGAATAAAAGAGGAAAGCTTTATTGATCAAGTGGGGTTCTGTGATGTCTTGGTCTGGTCGTTGAACACAAACGAAGTACGCAAAGTTGTAGCTATGGCGAACTTTTAATCTAAACAAAACCCAAAGTCTAAACGATGCCCTAAGGGCTGTATTTATGGAGGAAGAGGTGGGAATTTTGTGGCCCTTGGAGGGGGAGTCCGAAACCAACCCTAACTCTTGTTTTCCCACACGTACGGTCTCTAAAAACAGCCTATATTCAAGTATTTCGAAATTACATGGGCCTGGCCCAATAATAAGGTGACGCAGCACCTAGAATAGCCTCTGGACAAAATTTATGAAGTGGCATCTTGTATATTTCGTCCAAGGCTTCATGCACTCATTATGGTGGCTTCAAAGATCTGAAATCATCACTGGAAACTCCGTTCTTGTTTCCCTTGCGCATGCCATCAACTCCATGCTTGTTCTTGCTCTAATATTCATCCTTCTCCAATCTAGGCCCTTCATTTGTAAGCAAAACAAATGTATCCAGTTTAGGCAGCATCATATTCTCATGAACATTAGAATCATTACCAAGAAACAAAGTACCTGGTAATTTAATTGGCATGGGCGAGCTCTAGTAATTGGTCCATTATGTATAGTAGCAGGGGTTGTGGGTGTAACAATGGTATTGATGTCCTCATCATCCTCCCCTTCTTGAAATGAAGTCGCCCTCGACGGAAGATCATCTTCCTGACCCAAATAAGGCTTCAAATCTGCAATGTTAAAAGTGGGACTAACCCCAAAATCTGCAGGCAGCTCAAGTTTATATGCATTATCATTTATTTTCTCTAACACCTTAAATGGACCGTGAGCACGTGGCATTATCTTTGATTTGCGCAAATCGGGTAATCTATCCTTACACAAATGTAACCAAACAAGTTCTCCAGGTGCAAACACAACATGTTTTCTACCCTTATCTCCAACAAGTTTATATTTAGCATTCATACGCTCAATGTTTTCCTTAGTTAACTCATGCATTTTTAAAATCAATTCAGCACGTTTTTAGCATCAAAATTAACCTTCTCCGAAGATGGAAGAGGCAACAAATCAGTAGGTGCACGAGGTAGGAAACCATACACAATTTCAAAAGGGCACATCTTAGTAGTAGAATGCAATGAACGATTATAAGCAAATTCAATATGAGGCAAGCATTCTTCCCACATTTTCTTGTTATTCTTCAAAACAGCCCTAAGCATAGTAGACAATGTTCTATTGACTACTTCAGTTTGTCCATCAGTTTGGGGTGACATGTAGTACTAAAAAGCAGTTTAGTCCCCAACTTAGCCCATAAACATCTCCAGAAGTGGCTAAGAAATTTAGTATCATGATCTGAAACAATAGTATTTGGCACACCATGCAAGCGAATAACTTCACGAAAGAACAAATCAGCAACATTAATAGCATCATCGCTTTTATGACAAGGTATAAAGTGTGCCATTTTCGAGAACCTATCCAAGACAACAAATATGCTATCCCTCCCCTTCTTTGTTCGAGGTAACCCTAAAACAAAGTCCATAGATATATCCTCCCAAGGAACACTAGGTACAGGCAAAGTCATATATAAACCATGAGGATTGATTCGTGACTTAGCTTTTTGACACGTAGTGCAGCGAGCAACAAAACGCTCAACATCCCGTCTCATCTTTGGCCAAAAGAAATGTGTAGCAAGTATATCCTCCGTCTTCTTCAAGCCAAAGTGTCCCATTAATCCTCCTCCATGCGTGTCCTGCAGCAACAAAAGACGAATGGAGCTAGCTGGATGCATAGCTTGTTAGCACGAAACACAAATCCATCGTTAACGATGAACTTGTTCCATGTTCTACCTTCTTTACAATTCCGCAATACATCCTTAAATTCAGCATCATGCACATATTGATCTTTGATGGTCTCCAAACCAAATATTTTAAAGTCAAGTTGCGAAAGCATAGTAGAACGACGAGACAATGCATCAGCAATAACATTCTCTTTACCCTTCTTGTGTTTAATGACATAAGGGAAAGTCTCAATGAATTCAACCCATTTAGCATGTCTACGATTCAGTTTTGCTTGATTTGTAATGTGTTTCAAAGATTCATGATTAGAATGTATAACAAATTCTTTGGGCCATAAATAATGTTGCCATGTTTCTAAGGTCTGAACAAGAGCATATAATTCTTTATCATAAGTAGAATAGTTCAGGCTAGGCCCACTCAATTTTTCAGAAAAGTATGCAACATGTTTGCCATCTTGTAATAACACACCTCGTAACCCAATTCCACTAGCATCACATTCAAGCTCAAAAGTCTTATTAAAATCAGGAAGTTGGAGTAAAGGAGCATACTGTGTCAACTTATCTTTCAACATCGTGAAGGCTTCTTCCTGTGCGGTACCCCAAACAAAAGGCACATCCTTCTTTGTAAACTCATTGAGAGGTGCAGCAATGGTGCTAAAATCTCTCACAAAATGCCTATAGAAACCAGTGAGTCCAAGAAAACTCCTCACTTGTGTGACCGTTTTGGGCTGCGGCCAACTTTCAAAGCTTCAATCTTGGCTTTATCAACTTCAATTCCCTGTGGAGTAACAACATAGCCAAGAAAAGATACTCAGTCGGTGCATAAGGTGCACTTCCCAAGGTTACCAAACAAACGTGCATCACGTAGAGCAATAAAAACAGCACGTAAATGTTCCAAATGTTCTTCCAAAGATTTGCTATAAATCGGTATATCATCAAAATAGACTACCACAAATCGTCCAATGAAAGCATGTAAAACTTCGTTCATTAGTCTCATGAAAGTACTAGGTACATTAGTTAACCCAAAAGGCATGACTAACCACTCATATAAACCAAACTTAGTTTTAAATGTTGTTTTCCATTCATCTCCCAATTTCATACGAATTTGATGGTATCCACTACGCAAATCAACTTTGGAGAATATTGTAGAGCGACTCAAATCATCAAGCATATCATCTAGCCTATGAATAGGATGACGATAACGAATAGTTATATTATTAATGCCTCTACAATAAACACACATACACGATGTACCATCCTTTTTTGGCACTAGTATAATAGGAACAACACAAGGACTAAGAGATACGCGTATATACCCTTTGTCAAGCAGCTCCTGTACTTGACGCATAATCTCCTTCGTCTCCTCTGGATTGGTATGTATGGCGCACGGTTTGGCAGCGAAGCACCCGGAATTAAGTCAATCTGATGCTCAATCCCTCGAATAGGTGGTAATCCCGGTGGCACGTCTTGTGGAAAGACGTAAGTGAACTCCTGCAAAATGTTAGTAACAGCAGGAGGCAAAAGAGGAAGGCATGTCCTCGAATGAAAATAATGCCTCTTTGCACACAAAAGCATAGCAAATAGATTTGCTAAAATCTAGCTCATCAATATCAGATTTGGTGGTAAGTAAACATGCACTTTTCAATTTAATTTCAGAAGCAACACTAGATGGTTTATTATCAGGCTTCATTTGTTGCTCAAATTCTTTTTCCACAATCTGATTTTCAATCTTACTTTTCTCCTGTTTTGCTTTATTAGCTCTATTAATATCATCTTTCAAAATGGAATCAGGAGACATAGGAAGCAAAGTAATATGTTTATCCTTGTGAACAAGAGTATACTGATTGTTTCTGCCATGGTGCACAATTTTTTTATTAAATTTCCATGGCCTACCAAGTAATAAGGAACATGCTTGCATGGGTACCACATCACAATCAACATAATGAGCATATGTAGAGATACTAAAATGGACACGAACAGTATGTCTTTCCTTTACCTTACCGCTGTTGTTAAACCATTGGATGTATTAAGGAAGCGGATGTGGTCTTGTGGTGAGAGAGAGCTTATCCACCATCTCCATGCTAGCCAAGTTGTTGCAGCTCCCTCCATCAATGATGACGCGGAAAGAATGTTCCTTCACAACTCCCTTTGTATGGAACAAATTATGCCTCTGATTTTGCTCAGCTTGTGTGACCTGCACACTCAAAACACATTGAGCAACTAAACATTCATACCTGTCAGCATTTTCAGGAGCCATGTATTGCATCTCATGTTCAGAATCATCTCTACCGTGTTCTTCACGTGTAATAAGAGCCAAAGTCTCCTCATCATAGTCACTAGCGGACTCATACCCACCATCCTCAATAGAAATCATCACACGTTGAGATTTGCATTCTCTCGCATAATGACCTTGTCCCTTACAACAACGACAAATAATATCACTTGTGTGCTGATGCGGAGCATCCTACGGACATCACCATGTCAAGAGTCCGTTCGGCAAGTGACACGTGCGACATCTACTTCACATACACAAAGGTGAATTATCTCCTTTATGCGTGTTCACTTGACCCCTTCGAGGATGGTATACTACTTGACACTCCACTCGTGTGCATACATAGGTATTGTCGGAATGCCACGGATGATGAGGAGGAGTGCGAGCACAAGTGTACAACTACACCATCCATGAGGGAAGCATGGAAGAGAAGGAAGAAGAGTCCGGCATGTCCAGAACGAGCGGTACTACCACCCACACCAAGTGATACTACCACTGAAGGCGCACAAGCCGTACTACCGGCCAACATCCGCTCTACTGCCGCTCAACCCGACAAACTCATGTGATTGAGCAATACAAGTCCGGTACTACCGCCCACACCAAGCGGTACTACCGCCCGAGGGTCCGGTACTACCGCCCTGTCTGCGCACAGTGTATCGGGCCTCCGGCCCATGTATCCTCTCCCACTTACCCCTTCGTGGCTTAGACTATAAATAGACCACCTCCACCTCCTTTCTAGGGTTAGCAAAGGATTAGCTCATTTGAGATAGAGCTTTGCTCATCCATACGGATCTACTCCATCGAGAGAGACCGTTGCCTCTACGGAGAAGATCCACCTTGTATTCAAGACCTCCTCATGGGAAGATCCGTCTAGGATATCATCAAGACCTCCTCATGGAGATGAACTTTACCTTGTATCTTTCCCTTTGTTGTTCATGTACCTTGTGGATCTTGTGTGTTTGATGGTATAGTGGATGTGTGATTGGACTTGTTCTTGAGTGTTCCTCTCATTTTCCCTCGTCTTTCCCCTCGTGTTCTTCATAGGATCCCCTCCATTTTGTGAAATATCGGCCACCTAGGGTTCTACCCTACATCATCTTGGATCAGAGCAAGGTTGATCACGAATTTGGAGCCCCTACCCCTCTTTTGCTAGCCTAATTTTGTTCTGTTCTTGCCCAATTTCGAAAATTCCCACCAAAAATACCCCCAAATTTTTTTTGTGATTTGTTGGTTTGATGATGTTTTGTTGATTTTGATCCATGGATTTGCTTGGTTTCAAGTGGATCTACCATTTCCCCAAGTTTCCCCACTTTCGATCCACGAAATCCATCCAATTTTGCCCCCGAAATCATCCATTTCCGCCCAAAATCCACCCCGATCCAGATTGGCGAATTTTTCCGACACGAGCGGTACTACAGCTAAGCGCCACAAGCGGCACTACCGCCCTTACAAGCGGCACTACCGCCCCTCCCAGTTTTAGCGTTCTATGTTTCACTGTTTTGGCCATAACTTTCCCATCCGGAGTCCGATTTTCGCGTTCTTTAGCTCGTTGAGTAGCTATTGACATCCCCCATCCATCTAGATAGGTTCCTACACCATTTGAATCCATCAAATTTTTTGGAACTTTGGCATCTTTGCCTAGGGCTTCCACCACATCATCCGCTACACCACTACCGACTTCCGCAACCTAACCCATGTTGCTTGCCATAGCATGAGTGGTTGCTTGAGTAGTGATTCGAGTCTCCTAAGGTGTTTCAGCTACTTAGGGATGGTTACTTCTTTATTAACCACCACCATAACTTCAGCATAACCTACTCCACCATACACTTCCGCCACCCCCAACTTAACCCAATTTTGTTTGAGCTTGTTTGAGTTGTGGCTTGTGTCTCCTAAGGTGTTTCGGCTACTTAGGGACGGCAACTTCAATTTCGAATCGCATAACCCATCACTCCACTTCCGCATTGCCAAGTACAAAACCACCACTACTTTGCGCTACCACCATTTGACATTTGCCTTTGGAGATTTTGAGCTTGCGGTTTTTCCGTTTCCTAGAGTGTTTCGGCTAACTAGGAACGGCTAGACATCAAGAACACCGTCACTCATCATTGCCAAGGACGGTAACCTCGACGAAACCATTGTATATTCCCCTTGCAATTGCCTTGTTAACCTCTTGCCCATTTTGCGTTACTTACCTATCGAGACTAGCCATTTGAGTATTGCCCGGCAACTTTACTTGTGCACATTAGTGATCCACCATCCATTGCATACATACCATATCATATCGGTATCATATCATCCCTTGTGTCACAAGATTGTTCCCGTATATACACAATTGCTATCTTGGTTTGTGCATTTTGCATTGTGGCCATATAAAAAAGAGAATAAGCTTTTCAGCAAAGAAAAAGAGAGCAAAGAAGCTTGTGAGCAATAGCCATAGTATCGTACCACATTGCATATAAGATTGTCATATCAGATCATCTTGGATCATCTTGAGAAACACCAAGAACCATACATGCATAGCATACGTGGGATAGAAAGTTGATACATTTTGCATCTTATAGGTTGTGCACAAGTGTCATATGCACCTATTGAGCAATCGTGCTAGCGTCTCTCCTGAGTTGTGCAACACGAGAGATTTCCGTGGATTCCACATTTTGTGCTCATTCCTTGGTTGCACGACCCCATTTATCTATTCGTGTGTGTGTTTCTGTGTGCCACTTATTGCTATTGGTCTACTTGTTTCACTTGCGAATTTGTGAATCTCTTTCAACATTATTGACTCTTGCTAACATTTTGCATTACATTTTTGTGCCACTATCCTCACCGAGCTACTCCGTAAGCTTTACTTGATAGGTGTGAGTGAACAAGTCTGGTACCAATTCCACTATTCTTTCATCTCACATTGAGTGAAACGGGATACATCCTCAACTTTGGGAAAAGGTAACTTGGTATTGTTTATCTCATTTCCTACTCACCTCTACTCGAGTCTTGTGATGGATAAGCAAGGCATTTCACCTTCGGTCTACAACAACAACGACGAGTTTGATGCCACG
Organism: Triticum aestivum; assembly: GCF_018294505.1. Taxonomy (NCBI): domain Eukaryota; kingdom Viridiplantae; phylum Streptophyta; class Magnoliopsida; order Poales; family Poaceae; genus Triticum; species Triticum aestivum. Next base: position 260,229,345 of record NC_057802.1, read on the forward strand.
AAAAACTCCACCGACGCCAAGATGCATGCTCAAATGGAGGAGATCAAAGCCATCATCAAGTCCTACAAGAGATCTTCCTCATCTTCGAGAAGACGCTCAAGTACACATGCTTCCGAGCTACCATCTTCGGCAAGATCACATCGGCATCGACACCATCACCAACAAAAACGTGAAGCTCTAGAGCTCAACACCAACTACCGCTCAACGAATTTACCATCTCCCTTGGCATCCTTGCCAAGCGACTTCAAGGCATCTTCGCCTACGGTCTTGCGGCATCTTCGCCAAAAAGCACCCCAAGAGTACGCTCAAGAGAAGCTCCCCAAGCTCAAGTCCGCAACTTTCATGAGCTACTACGACCTCGACACCGACCACGGGATTCCTTTCTATGGGACTCAAGAACCTGAGGAGTATCTCGAGTGGGAGCATTTGATGGATGACTACCTCAAGCTACATCAAGTTCCTCCCGAAGATCAAGTGAAGTGCACCACAAGAAACTTCCATGACTACGCCTCGACATGGTGGCTTCACACACCTTCGGAGAGCTACGACATGAGTTGGCCTAAGACGAAGAGAGCTATGCGGCAAGAGTTCGTGCGTCCAACCTACATGGAACATCTTCTACGCCAATTGGATAACACCATCCAAGGATCCAAGTCCATCGGCAAGTACTTCAAGGAGATGAAGATTGACTTGCGACGAGCCGACATGGACGACCCGATGTCGATGAAGTTTCCAATTAATGATGGGATTGAACAACGACATCTCCAAGACTATCTTCCTCAAGAACTACAAGTCCCTCGACGACAACTACACTGGTGCTCTCAAGGCGGAACAAGAACTCATGAAGCCCAAGGCTTCTCCACCCCAAGCACACTTCATGGCGACCAAGCTCTATGACAACGAGCATGAGGATAGTACCACCAAGATGTCCAAGCCCGACGAGCTCCAAGACAATGCTCCCAAGTTCGACTTCACCGCCATCCCTCTTTGTGGCATTGATGGTGCCGAGCCTACTTTGACTCTTTTTCAATACGGTGCGGCGACGACTACGACTACGGAGATCTTCAAGGAACATGCTTTGGAGGCAAGCGACAAGGTGGCGAGCAAGGATGATGCTTCCATCTTAGGAGGCGAGAGTGATGATTTGCCATCTTCAGCCTTCATCCACGGCGACGGTGACGAGATGATCGAGCATGGGATTTTCCCTTCGGTCATGGAGGAGAGTGATGATGTGCCATCTTCGGCCTTCATCCACGGCGACGACGATGGGATGGTTGAGCATGGGATTTTCCCTTCAACCACGGTGACGTATGATGACTTGAGTGACTTTAGCCACCATATTGAGAGTGAGAGTGACTTCACCACTAGCCCAATATATGATGTGTTGCCCCAATTCACATGTGAGGAGAGCCACAACCCCCACCACTTGAGTGAGATGAGTGACTCAACCATATGTGACTTTGAGTGCACCTATTTTGAGGGAGTGCGTGAACCACCACATAGAGAGAGTGAGATAGTTGATAGGGCATGTGAGGCCAATTCGATTTCTAATGACTTAACCGCCACCTCTATTGTGTCCTCTCATTTGGTGCTAGGTCCCATATATGATGATGCAGCGACTCGCGACGACTAAGTCATTTCTTTGGACAAGATGATGGCCATGGTGGAATATGATGCACCCCCCACATGGTTCCATCAAGATGAAGATGACCACCATTTGGTCTTTCCCACCTCACCTACACCACTTGAGTGGAATTAACAAGGTAATATAGGTGAAGGTGATGCTCTAGTCCCACTAGTGGACATTCTTGACATTGACTGCTTGCATGATGTTGATCAACCTATTACCATGCTTCATGCTAGTGTGACTTCCCTATGTGATCATTTATTGCCCATTTATGAGGAGTATAATGATTCTCATGTGAAGTCTATTAATTGTGATGCCATGTTACATAGGATTTCTTATGACAACTCTTTAGGTCACATCATGTTTGACAATCCGCTTGACTTGTCATATGCTATGCATGAGATTAATCATATGACAAATTTGCAATATCTTCGTAGTAACTATGCATATGCTATTAAAATAAACCCAATGCACTTATGGCATAGATGACAAGCCCATGGTTATTGGCATTTGTTTTTCTTGCAATGATATTTATATGCTCCCTTTGCATCATTAATCTCATATGTCATGCCATGACCACCTAGCTTTGGATATGCATTGTTTTGGATGTTTTCCATTTTCTCCATATGATGTTTTCGATATTCCTCATGAGGAGACCCCCATAGTTTCCTCATACATTTTAGGAGATTTTGATTCATCCCATTCATTGCATGATCCCAATACTTGTGTGCACCATATGTTTCCCATGAATAAACATGCCATTGATGTTCCATATAATTGCATTCTCAATTTGTGTCCCTATCGTGTCATACACAATAACTATTCTTTCATGATGGATGACATGTTCTTATAGCATGCATCAAATTTATTTGAGCGATGCTTATCTTGTGCTAACTCTCACATGCACATACACATCACGATGGATGATGTGTACATTTACCACACACACAATTTCTTTCGCTTGTGTATTTGTTGTGTAGGTACCCATGCTTACATGTCAACCTCACAATCCCATGAGTTGACAAAACGAGCTCTAGAGAGCAATGGTGACTTGGGATCCCATGGATTGTCTTTCCCACCGCCCTCTTCGCGCAAAGACTTCGCGCATTTCTTCTACATGGCCCTCACTTGGCTATGGGTTATTGTCCATTACATATTATATGCCCATCTTGCCATGTTCACTTTTCATGACATGCTTATTCATATGCCTTTACCATGCATTTGTGACCCATTCTAGCATTACACATGATGATTGATTCTACTACTTGTATGTGTATTTGCAAGCTTGGTGGAGATATCACTTGTTATTGCCATGTTTGCTTGGTGCCCCATGCCTATGATGATACTAGGATCTTGCATTGTGTTCATGCTTGTGATATGTCATGTGCATTTCCTATATCAACTACTTGCTCACATGACATGATTAAATCTAGTATGTTGCATCTTCGCACTACTAGCTTGCATGACTTCATTACTATGATTGCTTGCCTTGTTGCATCGCCGATGATTCATACTTGCTTGTTTTATGCGGTTGGTGACAACCATCTACATGCTTTACACATCATTGTTATTGCTTCTTGCCATATATCTCCATATGTTGCCTCTCTCATGCTAGATGGTTTGCCATGTATTGAGTGCAACAATGATTTTAATCTTGCTAATGAGATTGCCCCCATAGCATTCTCGCATATATTTGGAGATTTCGACATATCCTTGTGAAGCATGCTTGTCTTACCTCTTTGCACCATATACCTAGTGCCATGAATATAGCCATTGTTGCATCATATTATTCATGCACTTGTGCCTTTAATGGTTATGTGCAAGAGAAGAGAACCATCATGACGGATGATGTGTTCATCTACCATGCACATACGTTCTTTCCTTTTATTTGTGCATGTGTAGGATACTTGGACTTTGTGTCGACTTCCACTTCACGTGAGTTGAACATTCGAGCTCTTGAGAGTGAACCACCTTCTACCACGAAGCTTCTACATCGCACTTTCTTGTTCTTCGGCATTATGAAGGACGCACAAGGACATGCTTTCAAGGTGATATCCTTCTCTTTTGAGAACACCCAAACCATGAGCATGGATATTGTGGATCATACTACTTGTGTTGCTTGCACCATGAGCCTTATTGGTCATCTTGTACCATTTGATTGAGCACATGTTACAGATCTTGCTTCGATTTGTCATTTTGACATTTCCATGCCTCATGACATCTATGCCTTGTGTGTTGCATCCGACTTGTGGATTACTTGCTCCGATCATATGTTTGGTTGCAACAATGTCACTTCTTCACATATGCCATGTCCCATTGCTAGTCACATGATTGACTTGATTGCCTCACACACGATGAACAATTGCTCTTTCTATTGTGTTGAGTGCCACACTATATTCACTACACCCTATGCACGTTATGCTTGGATTGTCTTGCACTTGACCCATCTGTTTAGACATCTCATTTATTCGGTGTTGTGAATGATTCCTATGCCTACCATAGATCATTTGTTGAGCTATTTATGCATGCTTTCTATGACCTTTAGGTAGATACTTGTTCAACTGTCACACATATTTGCATCTCTACCTAACATTTACATGCTTGTCCCCATGATGACCTTCATTGTGCTCAATTTATATGCTTACATGCCATGTCACAATCCTTTGTCAAACCATATGCTATGCTTGATGATGACACTTGTTGGGTGAATCACCACTTGAATGCTTGGTTTTGCACTAACGCTAACCACATTTGTTTTTCCAAGTGTTTGTTGTCCTTACTTCTTTTGAAGGAATCACAAGATGGTGCGGCATTGGAGAGTGCCCATTTCGAGCTTCAAGATGACAAGTACTTGGTGATCGTCCACTTATACACGGCGACGCCATCTCTTTCCCATGGTGATTTGGTTTTTGATCTGAGGTCAGATCTTTCCCAAGGGGGAGGGGATGATGCGGAGCATCCTAAGGAAATCACCATGTCAACAGTCCGTTCGGCAAGTGACACGTGCGACATCTGCTTCACATACACAAAGGTGAATCATCTCCTTTATGCGTGTTCACTTGACCCCTTCGAGGATGGTATACTACTTGACACTCCACTCGTGTGCATACATAGGTATTGTCGGAACGCCACAGATGATGAGGAGGAGTGCGAGCGCAAGTGTACAACTACACCATCCATGAGGGAAGCATGGAAGAGAAGGAAGAAGAGGATCCGCCCAGTCCAAAACGAGCGGTACTACCGCCCACACCAAGCGGTACTACCTTTGAAGGCCCACAAGCCATACTACCGGCCAACATCCGCTCTACTGCCGCTCAACCCAACAAACTCCTGTGATCGAGCAATACAAGTCCGCTACTACCACCCACACCAAGCGGTACTATTGTTGAAGCCGTACTACCGCCCGAGAGTCCGGTACTACCGCCCTGTCTGCGCATAGTGTATCGGGCCTCAGACCCATGTATCCTCTCCCACTTCCCCCTTCGTGGCTTAGACTATAAATAGACCACCTCCACCTCCTTTCTAGGGTTAGCAAAGGATTAGCTCATTTGAGATAGAGCTTTGCTCATCCATACGGATCTACTCCATCGAGAGACACCGCAGGCTCTACGGAGAAGATCCACCTTGGATTCAAGACCCCTTCATGGGAACATCCGTCTAGGATATGATCAAGACCACCTCATGGAGATGAACTTTACCTTGTATCTTTCCCTTTGTTGTTCATGTACCTTGTGGATCTTGTGTGTTTGATTGTCTAGTGGATGTGTGATTGGACTTGTTCTTGAGTGTTCCTCTCATTTTCCCTCGTCTTTCCCCTCGTGTTATTCATAGGATCCCCTCCATTTCGTGAAAGATCGGCCACCTAGGGTTCTACCCTACATCATGTGCCCTGTTGATGCCATGGAATAAGAAGAAGTCTATGCAAGCCTGGTAGGTGTGCTCTTGGAAAATAGTGGTGGTTGTGCCTGCTTCCTTGTATCACGGCTGGAGGTGGCAGCTGATGGAGGTGTTGGTGCAGTAGAATGTGTGGAAATAGAGGATGCACGCGGTGTCCATGATGAAGGTCGACCTGTAGAAAAGTTAGTCCGCGCCAGTGCCTGTCGACCCTGCACTTCACGTTCAGCTTTACAAGCAAGACGAGTGATATTATTATACTCCTTATACTCTAGGATGGTCTGAATCTCTCTATTTAATCCACCCATAAAACGTGCAAGCATAGCTTCATTCTCCTCAACAATACCACATCTAATCATGCCAGTTTGTAATTCCTGATAATATTCTTCTACAAAAAAATTCCTTGTCTTAAGCGCTGCAATTTTTGAAGTAATTCACGTTGATAATAAGGTGGAACCCAACGAGTACACATAGCAGTTTTCAAAGAAGCCCAAGTAGCTGGAATGGGATATAATCTACAATGTTCAGACCACCAAACACATGCAAAACTAGTGAAAGCACAAACAGCAGCAGGAACACATCTCTCCTCAGGATATTGTAAACATGTAAACCGTTGTTCAGTTTCTAACTCCCAAGTAAGATATATATCAGGAACGTATCTACCCTCAAATGGTGGAATATTCAATTTTAGTTTAGGAAGATGGTCATGATCTCGTACCTCAGGTGGTGGTGCAGCCCTACTATTGCGAGGATATGCATGAGGACGACCTGGAGGTGGTGGTGCTGGTGGTTGCACGTAGTTCTGATTTTGATCAACCTCATCCTCGTAATGGTCCTCCACCTCTGCAGTAGCAGCAGGAGCTACAGAAGCATCAACAGTAGGTACACCGGCACCAGAAGTTTGACGAGGCTCAAGGGGAACGCGTTGTGCTCGTCCCACTTGATTTGGAAGGCGATGTTGTTGTTGTGGTTGTGGAGGTGCGACAGCTGTAGCGGGCGGTGGTTGTGGAAGACGCACGAGAAATTCATTAAACTTGTTATCGAGCTTTGTTTCAAATGCCTTCTCAATGCCATCTATCTTCTCCATGGACTCTTCAAATCTGTTTAGCACATCTTCCACCTGTCCACTCATCATTTGCTGAAACTTTTCATGAAGCTCCTTGTTCGTCAAGTTCTCCCAGTCAATCTCGTCGGCTTGTGATCCTGCCATGTTTAGCAGCAATAGAAACACACAAGAATATGATCCTACAGACTACTAACAAGTGGTGGTGGTGGCTGTCACAAATCCGTCAAGCAAATCTCAAATTCTTACCAGTTCTTACCCAGCAGCAGGCGGTGATCGGCAACCGTTGTAGTCAAAACTCTCAAAGCTTGGATAGAGCGATTACCAGGGAGAGTCAAATGCACGACGTAGAGGTATGTGGAGCTAGGAAGGCTTATAATATGGTAGCAAAAAGGGTCAGCAATAATCAATTCACAGATGCAAAGTTGAATAAATGCTCAACGACGGTACTGTGCTGGTCCTAGGCTAGACCGTACTAGAGACGTGAGCCTAGAACACGAACAAAATCAAGGCGCGGCATAAAAACAAGGAAAAAGCACACTCTGAATATTTTTTCGCTCTTTTTTTGCGGTCCTCTTTTTGTTTGCGCTCCTCTTTTTTTTGCGAAATATCACTATAATGGCGAGTGTCTCGAACTCTTACAAGTCAAACTAACAGGATAGGCACGATTTGTTTTTGACAATTTTATTTTTTCGGAAATCAGGGCAGCGACGACGAAAAAGTGCGACAATAAATCACTATGAGGGCGAGTGTCTCAAAAGACTCAGAAAAGCCTAAAAACAGGACAGGGAAAAATATTTTCCCCTGCCAAAATTTTGGCCTAAAAACTGCCCGGGGGTCTCCAGACTTTTTTTTCCGAGACCTACTCAGGCAAGGAAACACGAAAACGGAAAATAGATGGATCTCGAAAACAAACCTACTATGAAAAGACTCGGATTGGTGGTGGATATAGGATGGTAGGATATGGCAGCGGTGGTGGTATATGGATACGGATTGGTTGTGGTATATGGATACAGATTGGTGAGGGTATATGGATACGGATTGGTGAGGGTATATGGATGTGGATCGGTGGTGGATAAGCGGTGGTGGTAGATGGCAGGGGCCATGATGATGGTGCGGCGGCGGCCTGACAACTTATGACCCGAACTCGAAACTCTAAAAGACTAGACGCTAAGACCAGCAACTAGACACGACGATGCAACCGCAAATTCAACAAAGCAAAAACCATAAAAAGATTATGCAAAGGCTCAAATTGGTTCAGATATGATGAACTAACCCTAATTTTTTGTGGCTTTTTTGTGGACTGTAGGTATGAAGAACAGACTCGATCTAAACTACAAAAAACTGTAAAATCTCAACAAGCAACCTGGAAATCTGATACCACTCGATAGAGGCAATGGTGTCTCGTCTTTCGATGAGATGGTGGCTATCGTTTTGGGTGGAGTAGACTTTGACAATCCGACTACGGACGTGCGAGGACGTCGTGCCTTAGCAATCGCTAAACCAACTCCGTGAGGTTATTGACCACGCCGGAGCACGATCAACCTGACCACGAGGGTCTATTACCTGCAAGCAAAAGAAGAACAAGCAAGAAACTAAGATTGCAATCTGGATATTGCGAATAAAAGAGGAAACCTTTATTGATCAAGTGGGGTTCTGTGACGTCTTGGTCTGGTCGTTGAACACCAACGAAGTACGCGAAGTTGCAGCTATGGCGAACTTTTAATCTAAACAAAACCCAAAGTCTAAATGATGCCCTAAGGGCTGTATATATGGAGGAAGAGGTGGTAATTTGGTGGCCCTTGGAGGAGGGGTCCAAAACCAACCCTAACTCTTGTTTCCCCACACATACGGACTCTAAAAACAGCTTATATTCAAGTATTTCGAAATTACATGGGCCTGGCCCAATAATAAGGTGACGCAACACCTAGAATAGCCTCTAGAAGAAGTTTATGAAGTGGCATCTTGTATATTTCGTCCATGGCTTCATGCACTCATTATGGTGGCTTCAAAGTTCTGAAATCATCACTTGAAACTCCGTTGTTGTTTCCCTTGTGCATGCCATCAACTCCACCCTTGTTCTTGCTCCAATGTTCATCCTTCTCCATGCTAGGCCCTTCATTTGTAAGCAAAACAAATGTATCCAATTTAGGCAGCATCAGATTCTCATGAACATTAGAATCATTACCAAGAAACGAAAGTACCTGGTAATTTAATTGGCGTGCGCGAGCTCTAGTAATTGGTCCAGTATGTATAGTAGTAGGGGTTGTGGGTGTAACAATGGTATTGATGTCCTCATCAATACGCCATTGGAAGGATGACTAAGAGTCGTCGTGGTGAGCTCTACATCGATGACGCTGACTGGTGTCGGGGAAACGACACCTATGGGATCACAAGAATCCCTACTACGGTTGCCGGGGCGTGGGGTTGCGAGAAGAGTAGGACTAGTAACCAGCACGAGGATCGTTTACCCAAGTTCGGCCCCCGAGGATGCGTAAAACCCTAGTCCTGTTTTGGTGGGTGTATTTCAAAGAGTTCTTGAGCTCTCAATCTAGCTGTGGTGAGTGCGTGGTTCGAAAGAGCCGAATCCTTCTCCAGTATGCCATGGGCCTCCTTTTATAGTCGAAAGGGGCTGCCACAGGAGGTGGAAAGGCGCACAGCGCTATGAGCTGATCGCTCGTATTACAGGACAAGACGCATTTAATGCGTAGCTTAGGTGTCCCCTTGCTTTATTGGGGACGGTGGCGAGGCCCGTCCCGTCCGTCCCCGCTCCTCCTTGCTTCGACACGTGCCCTGGCCAGCGACGCATGCGGCGCCACGTAGGCAGGCAGGCAGCTGAGGTGGCGCAGTGGTGGAGCCTCCACGAAGATCCGCATGCCGCCACACAGGCGCTTGATGAGTTGGCCTGGGAGCTGCATGTTGCCATGCAGGTGCCCGCCCAGCTGTTTGGGCTGGCAGCTACATGTGAACGGTGGTGGAAACTTGGTTGGCATGGGCCTGGCTGTGGCCCTGCTGGCGTCCTTGGTGAGGGCCTTGCCGGGTGGCCCGGCAAGGGTCTTGCCATGGCGCGCTGTCGTCCCCGGCAAGGGCCTTGCCAGGGGTCTGGTGGCCTCCCTCGGCAAGGATCATGCCGAGGATCGTCATCTTCTAATCCTCATCTGATCTTGGGTGTTCCTTGTCTTCACAAATATCTGCATGCCACCATGGAGGTGCCTTCCCGAGCCCTGGCCCAACGTGATGTTGGAGACCGTGGGATCAAGGGTGGCTCGCTCTGTTGGTGTGGGGCGAGCTGCCCCGGCAAGGGTCTTGCCGGGGGAACCTGCTTCGTCCCTCTGCTCTTTGTGGTCTTGGCCTTGGCGTTGCTCTGGTTATCTTGGGCTTCGGTCTTACCTTGGCTCACCTCCCCTGTTCTGCTTGGTGTGACTGTGGGCGCGGCTCCGACTGACCGTGCACAGGTAAGGGGTACAAAAGTGCGCCCCTCCTTTTGTACACCGAGAACTGGGCCCCGAGGCAGACTCAATCGAGTACGGGTACCGGGTACCCTTCGGTGGAATCCACATCTTCATTGGCCAGATTGGCGGATCAGAGCCTGAGCCGTACATCTGCATCGACATCATCGAGTCGGCTCGGCGCAAGCAACCCGCCCGGGTCCAAGCGGGGCGGAGGCATGCTTTCGTGGGCTTTACGCAAGGGGTGGAACTTCCGGAAGATTCTGCATCCGGGGGAGAGACTCTCATCTACTCTGGTGGTGAGTCCTTGACTAGAGAGATGGACTCCATCTATCAGCTTCAAGACGGCGAGGTTAGGGGCATTTTCGATGGCCACAGTATTCTGGACCCCTATGAGCCGCCATGCATGGCTGTTATCTTCATGGCTGGCACAAGGCCGATTCTCAATTCTTCAACGGCGGCTGCAACAACCTCTGACCCGGCTGCGGCAAGGGTTGATGGATCCGGTTTAGCCAGGTCACCAACTCAGGTACTGTTGGATCTCATGGTCACCTTAACAACTTTATTAACAACAGAAGTCACTATGGCGAATCAGGAAGAGTGCAGCACGGAGATTGCAAAGATTCATGGGGAGATAACCAAGGCCCAAGAGGACATCATAGCTGAGAACATCGAGACAGCTGCGATGAAGGCTCAGATTGACGCAGAGTTAGAGCGTGTGAAAGCAGAGGCTTGGCGCTTAAACCTAGGCCAGAACGCATCTAACGCAGTATTCCAGAGAAGGCACTAGAGTCGCCTACTGATGACGTATGACCCGAGGCGTTTATTTGACACTCCTGGAGCAGGACCAAGTACTCCAGATGCCCGAGTGAACCCTAGTTAAACCCGGACATGCCAGGAAGTCAGGTGGTGGCTCAACCTCGTCAGCCTGAGCCGGTACGGAGGGAAGAACAGGCACCCAACCCACCTCCAATCAGACGCCGCCACTGCGTTTCTTGACCCCGCCAGGGCACTTTTCTAACCCGGTGGATAACATGGTAGCAGCAGCAACCAGACTGGTGGCAATTCCTATTACTGGCGAGTCACCAAGTGCGGTGGAGACTTGGAACAGAGTCGAGCTCCTACAGACAGCTATTGCGCAGCAAGCCGCTTATTCATATAGTCGTGATCGTGTGCACTCGACTCCTCGCTCAAGCTATAGTTACAACCGGCATATTGAGTCGCCCGCAGTCTCTAGCAGTGAGCGGCGCCGAAACCCGCCCCATGTTAACCCGCGCGATCCCCGGAGCGCTACTCAAGCACTCGTGGACAGTGTGAGTGCCCGTCGAGAGGCAGAGGCGCCAAACCAGGGGGCTTATGAGCCGCCCCCTGTGATTCCTTCAAGCTCAATAGAGGCCGGGTTAAGGACTAGAAGTCTCAGAGTGTTTTGCCTAGTGCCGCCCTACACAATGAGCGTATTCCTAAGGATTTCAAGAGTCCCCATAAGATACCTAATTATATAGCTGATCTGGAGCCTGCGGGTTGGATGAGAGTTATGAGTTAGCCACGGATATGTTGGAGGTCAGCGATGCAGTGTGTGCCAAATATTTCACCATGATGTTGGAAGGGCCTGCACGAACATGGTGGAAAGGTCTGCCTCCTAATTCTATTAGCTCATGGCCGAGTTAAAGGCGGGTTTTATCAAAAAAAAATTCAAGGAACATGTAAACAGCCACTGACGATTGTTGACTTGGATCATTGTGTACAGCGTGAAGACGAGTCGGCCCAACATTGGGCCCGACGGGTTTTCGCTATCATCCTTTCGTCAGACAGCATCGTGGCAGCTTAGGCTGTTCTAATTCTGGAGAAGAACTGTCGTTTCTTACCTCTCAAGCAGAAGCTCGGGCAACTCAAGCGTACGTGGCAGGATATGGGTGACCTCACGAGTGCTCTCACCAAATATGCGTACTCTGATAGTACGAAGGACCCAAGTTCAGGTGATGATAAATAGAATAAGGGTAAGAAAAATGGTGGTGGCAAGGGCCAGCGGTAGTAGAATGTGGTAGGGCACAATGGCAATAACCAGAGTAATGATGGTAAGCGGAAATTCCCTGATGGCGGGTCAGATCTGGTTGAACATTGGCCACATGAATCAGCGCCGTGATGGCAATGGTTAGCCGCCTTTCAATCCAGGAAGGTCACGGAGCATTGAGGAGATGCTCAATGGCCCATGTCCTAAGCATAGTTATCAAAATAAACCGTCTAAACATGTTTGGAAGGATTGTTGCATCATGAAGGAATTCAGGAATCAAGGGTTTCAACAGCATCATGGTAACGGGAATGGGCCACCCGGCGGGTCAGGCCCCGGGTCTCAGGAAGCCGACTTTGGTGATGGCGGCTCAAACTCCAATTATCAGAGAGAGGGAAATCAACAATCTAGTCATGGCAACTAGCAGCAAGGAAATCAGTCTGGGTATCGGAGTAACCCTAAGCGGCTCAATGGTGGTCAATACCACGTCTTCAGTTCAAGTTTTTGCAAATGTGACAAGAAGGTTCATAAGCGGGTGGTTCATGCAGTAGAGCTGGCGGTTCCGCAATATTTGAGATGGTCTGAGCACACGATAACGTGGAGTAGGGTGGATCACCCGCCTCGAGTTGATAACCTGGGTAACCTAGCCCTTGTAGTAGCCCCCTAGGTGGATGGTTATAAATTCACTAAAGTGCTTATGGACGGTGGTAGCAGCATCAACATACTGTACTATGATACTTTTCGCTGGATGAATTTGACTGACAAGGATCTCAAGCCGTCCTCCATAGTATTCCATGGCATGGTGCCTGGCAAGTCGGCTTACCCTGTTGGAAAGATATCACAAGAAGTGGCTTTTGGTGATGAGTACAATTACATAGCAAAGACATTGTGGTTTGAGGTGGTAAAAATCAAGAGTCCATATCATGCCTTGTTTAGACAGTCGGCTTACGCTCGGTTTATGGCCCGCCCTTGTTATATTTACTTGCAACTTAAGATGCCAGGGAGAAAGGGGACAATTACGGTTCATGGTGATCGGAAAGTCGCCTTGGAGTGCGAAGAAGGCGATGCTGCTTATGCAGAAGCGGCTTGTGCCACTACAGAGCTCAAGTTCTATAAGGACAATGTTGACCGGCTGATATGACCCCTCTAAAGAAACCCACCGCAGAGTCTGACCCGCCCCTCAAGTTTAAGCCAGCAACGGATACACAACAAGTTGATTTTGTCCCTGGTGACTCCTCTCACCAATTCACCATTGGAACAGGAATGGATGCTAAATAGGAAAGCGCACTCATCGAGTTCATCCGTGAGAATTGGGACATTTTTGCATGGAAGCCTTCTGGCATGCCAGGTGTACCGAGAGAATTCGTGGAGCACCGACTTAATATTGATCCTAAGATGAAGCCTATTCGCCAATTCCTTCGTCGTTTTAATGAAGAGAGGCGTAAGCATATTGGAGAAGAAGTGGCCCAGCTCCTAGTTACTGGGTTCATAGTTGAGGTGTTCCACCCTAAGTGGCCAGCTAACCCGGTACTTGTGCTTAAGAAGAATGACACTTGGCGTATGTGTGTTGATTACACAGATCTTAACAAAGCATGTCCACCTAACCCATTTGCTCTCCTTCGCATTGAGCAAATCATTGATGCCATGGGGGGTTGTGAGAGTTTGTGCTTCCTGAACGCTTATTCTGGATATCATTAGATCAAGATGGCAGTGGAAGATCTGGAAAAGACAGCGTTTATCACCCCCTTTGGAGCTTTCTGTTATGTGTCTATGCCTTTTGGGCTCAAGAGTTCCAAGGCGGCTTACCAGTGTTGTGTTCAGAATTGTTTTCACAAGCAGATTGGTCGAAACATTCATCCTTATGTGGATGATATTGTGGTTAAGTCAAGGAAGAAGGAAACCATACTTGATGACCACAAGGAGACCTTTGATAATCTCAGGGTGTACAAGATGATGCTTAACCCAGCCAAATGTGTTTTTGGAGTGCCAGTAGGCAAGTTCTTAGGTTTCCTGGTCTCAGAACGGGGCATCAAAGCTAACCCAGAAAAGATTGAGGCTATAACTTCTCTCTCTAAGTCGGCGTGCATTAATGATGTTCAATGTTTGGCGGGTCCTATTGCAGCTCTAAGCCGGTTTATAAGCCGCCTCAGAGAGAACGCGATTCCCTTGTACCAGATGATGAAAAAGGCTGATCACTTCGTCTGGAGCGATACTGCTAATGAGACATTTGAGGCGCTCAATAAGCAGTTGGCTAAGTCGCCCGTCTTGGCTGCTCCTATAGACAAAGAGCCTTTGCTCCTGTATGTGGCGGCTAATAATAAAGAAGTCAGCATGGCAGTTGTTGTGGAACGCAAGGAGGCGGGTAAAGAGTATCCAGTCCCGCGGCCGGCCTATTATCTTAGTGAAGTGCTCACAGAGTCCAAGCAAAGATACCCACATTGCCAGAAGCTAGTGTTTGGGGTGTTCATGGCCAGTCGCAAGCTTAAGCATTATTTCCTCGGACATCCGATCACAGTGGTCAGTTCCGCTCCACTTGGAGATATAATTCAGAATAGAGAGGCTACTGGCCGTGTTGCTAAGAGGGAAATTGAACTTGGGCCACATCTTCTGAAGTATGTGCCATGCACAGCCATGAACTCTCAAGCTTTGGTGGATTTTATAAATGACTAGACAGAGATACAAGCACTTGAGGAGAAGCCCGATAATACATATTGGACTATACACTTTGATGGGTCCAGGCAGTTAGAAGGTTCAGGGACTGGAGTCATTTTGGAATCTCCAAGAGGTGATAAATTTTGTTATGTCTTAAGGCTCATGTTCCCTTGTACTAATAATGCAGCTGAGTATGAAGCTTTGCTCCATGGACTCCGAATGGCTAAGGAGATGAACCTGAGCTGGGTTAGATGTTTGGGCGGCTCAGACTTGGTGGCTCAGCAGGTCTCAGGAAAGTGGGATTCTAAAGACCCGCTTCTGGCGGCTTATCCTCAGGCAGTTGACAATATTTCTAGTCACTTTAAGGGTTATCGGGTGGATCACATAGACCAGAGGAAAAACGAGGCGGCTGATGCATTGTCTCGACTCGGATCTCAGCGTAAGCCAGTTCCACGCAGTGTGTTCCTTGATGTGTTGCATAATCCCTCTGTTAAATTGTCTTCGGAGGAAGATCTCGCTATTCCTGGCCCGGAGGGACAGTTGGTGGCGGCTCTACGAGCTATTCCTAATGGATGATGCCTTACCTGGCTTATTTGACCCGGGGCGAGTTACCAGATGATGAAAATCTGGCACGGTAGATCACAAGGTGGTCCAAGTCCATGACCATTGTTAATGGCGAGTTATACAAATGTAGTGTGACTGGTGTGTTCGAACGTTGTGTTTCTCCTGAAGAAGGTCGTGAGATTCTACATGAGATTCAAGCAGGAGATTGTGGTCATCACGCCGGGTCACGATCTTTGGTAGCTAAGGCTTTTCGTCATGCATTCTCCTAGTTGACGGCTCACGCTGATGCAGAGGACATTGTGAGTAAGTGTGATGGGTGTCAGAAATTTGCAAGGCCAGCTCATGTGCCAGCTCAGGAATTGCGGATGATCCCTATTACTTAGCTGTTTGTGGTCTAGGGGCTTGATATGGTTGGGTAGTTCAAGCAATCTAAAGATAAGAAAACCCACCTTTTGGTGGCAGATGACAAGTTTACCAAGTGGATTGAGGCAGAGCCAGTCAGCAACTGTGAAGCAGGAACTGCAGTTCAGTTTTGTAAAAAGTTAATTATCTGCTTTGTGTATCCTCATAGTATCATCACTGACAATGGGACAAATCTATCTAAAGGTGCTATGAAGGAGATCTGTCACACATAGAACATCCGTCTTGATGTGTCAGCAGTGGCTCATCCATAATCCAATGGTCAAGCAGAACGTGCAAACCAAAAAATACTACGAGGGATCAAATCCCGGCTTATGGTTCCTATGGAACGAACGCCGGGTTGTTGGATTGAAGATTTGCCTTCTGTTCTCTAGAGTATCAGAACAACCCCCAACAGATCAACTGGCTACACGCCCTTTTATGGTTTATGGTGCAGAGGCGGTTCTTCCAAGTGATATTCGTCATGACTTACCTAGGGTGGCGGCTTATGTGGAGGCAGATAATGAGACAATGCATCAAAATGCCTTAGATGCCTTGGATGAAGAACGTGACCTTGCAGCAGCTCGATCAGCAATTTATCAACAAGACCTATGTCACTATCATAGCCGCAGAGTTAGAAGCCGGACGTTACAGGAGGGCAACTTAGTGCTCCGTTTGATTCAGGATCAGATAGGCATGCATAAGCTCACACCTCCTTGGCAACGTCCCGTTGTGGTTAGCACATATATCAACAATGGGTCATATTATCTCGTTGATATATGTGAACATGATGAGTCGCGGACCTCTGAAGAAGAGAAGAATAGGCCTTAGAATATTGCTCATCTTCGGCCTTACTATACTTGAGCCACTGGCTCTCACCATTGTACATACTTTTCTTAATGTATATATCTGTTTAGGATCAAAATAATAAAGCCGACGTCCCCAAATTTCGGGGCCTCTGTCGTTTCATCTCATATTTTCTGGGCATGAGTCTTGATTAATTGATCATACGGGCACTAAGGGGCTTCCAACTTAATGAGTTTAGCTTACAAAACCCTTTTGACCCGTCGAAATGCCACATTATTGTTATACCTGCCTGTATGCTTGATGCTACTCCGAACAGGATGACCCGCCGTACTCTTGACAGTCAATCCTTTGTGACCCTGAACTGGTCAAGGTTAAAATGGCTGCTTAAAGTCTTGTGCGGGCAGCTTACCAATAGCGAGGATAAACCAAGGCTATTAAGCCATGCTTCATGAAAGCAAGATTTGAGTCTTAAAAGGCCAGATTTTTTCAGTCGAGCTTTAACAGTTGGCTTATAAATATTAAGCTATACATGTATATATTCTATGTTTCTAGAAATTTTATCTTCTTCAGCATATGAAGGCTTTAAGTCCCTAGATCAAAGAAAGTCTGGGTTGGCATTGTTCACAATTGAGTTATTAACCCGCCCTGGCTTTTGACTATAAGTCGTCAGTACATGTATTGATGGATCTTTTACAGATTTTTTGACAAGATCTCAAGTAAAGTCAGAGATATTGCAAGACAAGATACACATATATAACTAGATCAAGTATACAAAGAAGTCCAGCTGCTGGATCAAAAGTTAACATCACATGCTCGAAGGCATGACAAGGAAGAGCAATGTTTTCAACTAAGCTATTAGAAGGCTATAGTTGAGCCCAAAAGTTTTTCAAACTACGTTTTTCAGGAGCCATATCACTCCTTTGAACCGGCCTCAGAGTCGTACGGGTTATGCCCAGCTGGGTTAACATCCTCCTGGCGTCTTGAAGTTGAAGCTTCCAGGTTATCCCATGCCAGCTCTTCGTCGCTTGCAATAAAGATTATCCGACGTCCACTCGATACCGGTTAAGGCCTCGAAGGTTGCTTCATCATTCATGACAACAGAAGAGTCAATGTCAGAGGCAAAAATATGCTTACGCCTTTGGGGAGGTAAATCCACAATGTCGAAGGAGGGCGCCTTAATGCGAGAGTTCTTGCTGTTGTAGGTCGGTTGGTACTTCGTTAGGTCCAGCTCTCGTGCAAGTTGACACGCCAATGGCCGCATCTCTTTGACACATCTAGCAAAATCTGCTTCTTCAAAGACAGACCCGTCATCATTGTATTCTGGACACCTGCCAGCCATCTCTGTTGGGTCGAGTTCTGATTGGTAAGCTTTGGCTCGGCTTAGGGCGGTGATGGCTCTGGAAGCGGCTGACAGTTTCAGCTCTTCAACTTGCTTTGGTACAGTGGACAATTGTTCCAGCACATTTTTCATGAGTGGTGACGGCTTCTTGCCACTAGATACAACTACAAGCATCCGAAGGGTGCCATCATATAACTTCTCTGTTAAACAGTAGATGGCTTTCAGCTTGGTCACCACATTTTGCCCGAGGCTAGAACTTCTGGCACCTATTAAACATTCAAAATAAGAGTCGCGAGGCAAGTTAGTCTTATATCTCTTAAGTCGTTAGGCGAGTTATTTCAATCAATTACAACTTTTACTTACCAAAGATGGCGGCGGTCATTTCAGAAACATGATGTTTTAAGCCGGCCAACTATGCGGCCACCGGCTTGAGTTGGTTTTCAACATCCTTAGCGCACTTTAATAAGGCGGCTTTTTCAGTTTCCAAAGTGGATCTGTCAGCATCAAATTTGGCTTTCATATTTTCTAAGTCCTCCAAAGAAGACTTCAAGCTTGACTCAGCCTTGGCCCGTTTTGCTTGTTCAGACTTTAAGTTTTTCTTAAGCCGGCCAGATCTTACTCGCCCAGGCTTAGTGCTTCCTGCAAAGTTAAAAACAGTGGGTTATCATTTCAATCAAACACTAAGTGTGTTGAGTTGGTTAAGACAGTCCTGGAGGAGGTCGACGGTGGATGAACAGTAGCCCGTGGAGGCAGCCGACGGTGGAGATGAAAAGTATCCCGTGGAGTCCCATTTTGCGGTACGCAACACCCCTCTCGATGAACAGGACCCCCGTTTCGACCATAGCGCTCCAACACAAGTCTATTTCCTCCGTTTTGCGGTACGCCACCACCTGCGACTATTCATCCAGCCTCCACCGCTCCTCCACCGGCTACTGTTCAATCAGCCCTCTCCACGGGGTCCTTTTCAACCACCCCTCCATGGGCTACTGTTCATCCAGCCCTCCACCGGCTACTATTCAACCAGCCCTCCATGGGGTCGTCCTGTTCATCCCGCCATCCACTAGGTCCTGGTCATCCAGCCCTCCACCGGTTTGATCGATCGGGGTCCTATTCATCCAACAGCAACGGCCTCTACTACCACGGGTTCCTGTTCATCCACCCCCCCCCCAGCGGGAACTGTTCCTCCACCCCCCCCCCCCCCCCAACAACGCTCATTGTTCATCAAGAGGCAGCAGGTTTAGTCAGCTTCAGTTAGTAGCAGTAGGGAAGGAATCACTTGATCGGGTTCAGTTAACAACCATCGATCGATCGCTCGGGTTCAGTAACGCGTAGCCTGCAGTGCAATCGCTCGGGTTCAGTAGGCAAACGCCTTGCTCGGGTTTAGTTAGAGCCCAATGCCTCGCACCCACGCGCGTACGTGTACGAGAGAAACGCGCATCGCTCGGCCCCCGACCACCCACCATAACCGGGAACTCCCCGATATTTTCCTCGCCCAAGCTTCTACCATGGTTTTTTCCATCATGGTTGGCCCAAAGAATGTCATGCAGCTGCGTCTCCGGCCCGCCTAAGACGAAAAGCCAATTTTATGTCATGATTTTTTGTCATAGAAGTAGGAGCCCACCAGATCTATGATGATACCGGGTTTTGTCACAATTATCGTCATAGAAGTGTTATAAGCATCACAATTTTTTTTCGTTCGGCCCAAAATGTCACGGATGTGTCTTTTTTTTGTAGTGCACTGGTACGGCAAAGGTTAGTAGCGATGCTAGAGATATGTCTAGCATCAGCTGCGCTAAAGAGCATCTTGGTCAAGGCGTCAGAAGAAAGTTAGAGAGGATTAGTGAGATGGGGTCGCCCTGCCTAAGACCATGACCATTTTTAAATAAGGGGCCGACAACCCCATTGATAGAGATGGTGGTATGTGCACCACAAACCAACTACATCATGCAGTGAGCATGAGAGGGACAAAGCCTCTAGACATAAGAACATCCCTAACGAACGACTAACGAACAGAACCATATGCTTTGTCAAAATCCAATTTGAGCACCACCACCTCCCGCCGGCTAGCATGAAGGTCATGTAGCAGCTCATGCAGGACCAGGATACCATCTAAAATAAACTTACCATTGACGAAGGTTGTTTGTGTTTTAATAATGAGTTTGTGGGCAATAGGGGAAAGTCTAGTGGCAGAGGCCTTAGACAGGAATTTAGCAATATTATTGGTAAGAGCTATAGGTCTAAGCAAAAGAATATTATCTTCTTGTCGGTGTCAAAACCGTCAGACCTCGGGGTAGGGGGGTCCTGAGATGTGGATCTTGGACGGATGGTAACAGGAACAGAGAGACGGTGTTTTACCTAGTTTCGGGCCCTCTTGATGGAGGTAAAACCCTACACCCTTGATAGAGGCGAGGGTGTCCCGATGTTTCGTGATATAGCTTTTGTTTTCTGTGGGAGTCAACCTTGACGATCTGACGACGAACGTGTGAGACGTCGCGCCTTAGCAATCACTAAACCAACTTCCGAGGAGTTATTGACCACGCCGGAGCACGATCAACCTGACCACGAGGGTCTATTTCCTGCAAGCAAACAAAGAACAAGCAAGAAACTAAGATTGCAATCTGGATATTGGGAATATAAGATGAAAGATTTATTGATCAAGGTGGGGTTCTGTGACGTCTTTGTCTGGTCGTTGAACACAAATGAAGTACGCGAAGTTGCAGCTATTGCAAACTTTTAATCTAAACAAACCCAAGGAAAAAGCCAGTAGATGGATCTACTTATATAGGAGTAAGGGTTGGCGGCCAAGGAGGTGGGAGGACGTCCCAAGGCAGCCTAAAACTAACCCTAGATCGTATAAGGCTCACGGGGACAAGTGGAGCTGATGCAATACCTTTGGACTTGTAGTTTGACTCAGATTCTGATGCAATGTCAGATTGTTTCATCGATAACTCAACGCTCCGGACGAATTTGAAGGCGAATCCAATTGGGATGGAAAGAGCACGAAATCTACTTTCCAACAAAAGAAGAATCACCCAATTCGGAGTCTGTATGAAAGAGTTCTTGGCGTTTTGAGTCAGGTATGTGTGTGCAGTCCGAATCTGAATCCAAAACGTGAGAGACTTGGACTCTATCTTCTCTTGGCCCAAAAGTGACATGAGAGGACTTTTTGAACAGCACCTAAACTTCTATTTTCCCCTTATCTTCGTCTGTGGATCGTACAAATGTCCCATACACCTGGAATTAGACATGACACAAAAGTTTGTGAAGTATTTTTTGTCCTGGATGACATAAATAAATTATTGCATAATTTGCATTAGAAATCACCTCACAAATATACATGTATGTAATATCCAAAGTAGTCATGTCCTCATCATCCTCCCCTTCTTGAAAACAAAGCCGTCCTCGGCGTTGCTTAATCTCAAATATTGCTAACAAAAGAGACAAGGTGTACATGTTGTGTATGTATATGTCATCCATTTTTACTTCCCTTGGTTTTTGCACATATGACACATGTATACATGAGTAACTTTCATAGTTCATAAAATCTAAAGCCAAAATATTATCACAAGAAGTAGAAGGCATGAAAATATTGCAACTCAGTTTGCACATATAAGTGAAGCTCTTATTCATTTCAAAAGGTTGACAATGTTCATCATTAAACCATCCCAACCTTGGTGAATAAACCTTACTTGCATCAAATTTACATGCTAAAACATGCTTAAATAAGAAAACATGCAATAAGTCGTTTGACACTGAATCATCGCCAAGATTAGAGGTCGTATCAAAATGATTAAACATTGGCTCAATTATTTTCAAACGTATTTGATACAAATCTGATTTATTCCCTGATTCACATGGTTCTTTCATATTAACAGTTAACTTAATGGGTCCACTCGAAATTTTTGATCTTTTAGTTGTTTGATCACATGGCAAAGTCAAATTATGAACATAGTCCTTTAAATAGATGGTGTGATCAAAGTAGTGGGTAGTTGATCAGATGGTGCATTTAAATTGACAAGGCATTCCTCATTCTCATGTAGAGGTGGAAGATCAGTACATTTGTCATTACCTCTTATGATCAACTCAGATGATGTAGCCACTCTCGGGGGTGATGTGT
Organism: Triticum aestivum; assembly: GCF_018294505.1. Classification (NCBI taxonomy): domain Eukaryota; kingdom Viridiplantae; phylum Streptophyta; class Magnoliopsida; order Poales; family Poaceae; genus Triticum; species Triticum aestivum. The sequence continues at coordinate 260,251,264 of NC_057802.1, forward strand.
CACATAGTGTTGTCGCAGGCACGGGAGGCGCGCCACAGACACGGGAGGCGCGACCACCGAAGACAATGGTGGCGGGGTACAATGCGGCAGCGGTGACGCCCGTGCCGCCGTGCCAGCGTGGAGCAACTCGCCGCTCCTCATTGAGCTGAACTGGAGCGGCGAGTTGTTGAACCACATGCCGGCTTGGGGCGGCAACTGGCTCCGTCAGGCCAAGCAAGGTTGGTGAAGCACCGAGCGGCCTCGCCCGTATACGGAGGGCTCGGCGGGCCACCCAGTCGGGTAATATGACGGAGAACGGCTCCTTGGAAGCCATCAGAAGAGTGGAGAAAATGGTGAAGGAGGAGATGGGGGAGCAGTAGAGGGGTGCGATTCTTGCCCGCTGTCTGTCTGGCCTCGTTTAAATAGAGGGCGGATGGTAGGAGCTTGGCCGGCGTCTGGCCTCATTTAAACTGAGGGCGGACGGGAGGAGCTCGGCCGGCGTTGCGTTTAATTCCGACCCGCTCATGAACGGACGTGTGGCCGGGGTAGGTTTCTCGGTTTGCATGCGGGTTTAACGGAGGCATTTGATGGAGGCGAGGAGATGTGTTCAGCCGGGCGTGCAGCGGGCGATGCAGTACTATTCGATTTGACAACGGGCGGCGCAGTTCCCGGTACGGCTTTAATGCAGACGAGGGAGAGGGTAGCGGTTCCTGAAATGTTGAACGACCAATGATGCATCCTCCTTCAATTAGCATCCTAAATGCATGAGGGAAGTAATGGGAGGAGGACCGGGAAAAGAGGCAGCACGATGTGAATGCAACGCAGTTTGCACTCATATAAAGGCGCCCCTCCATTCCAATGCATCTACCACATCGTACACACCTAAGCACCTACACTAAGCGCAAAACTGCTCAGTCCAGACCCATGGCGGCGATGCGTGCGAGCGGCCAGCGGCTATGCCAGATGGTCCATGACGGCGGCCTGTGGCATGGCGCCGAAGATCGTCTCAAGACGGTGTTGGCGACCGGCTGGTGGATGGCCATCGTCGACGCCATCTACGACTCTCAGTTGGACCAGATGATCGTTGCCACCATCAACAAGTTCACCGTTGTCAAGAAGCTCGCGAACGACATCGCTGTACTCCTCCAGCCCGCGCGCCCGGGCTCCTCATTTCCTGCCACCCTAATAGGCCTCCATGGCCGGAACCTCTTTCAAGCACTGGTGGCCCTGCGACTGCCCGCCAACGCAACAAATAATGTCCACCTGGAGGTTGCGCTCGCCGCGAGGCGCCTCGCCCTGCAATAATTTGTCGACCTAGACATCCACTTGTACGAGCAAGTCGTGTACATAGGTATCTATGTGGCCAGTGAGGACGCTACGACGTTGGCCTTCCTCAACCGGCTGGAAGCCTTGGATGCCTTTGCTGAGAAGCACCTTGACCTTGCCACAAAAGCAGCCGCTCCTTAGCCGTCGGTCGGTGGCCCGGCGCACTGAGTTGAGGAGGAGGGGGTCGTACGTTGATGGATGCATCTTTCTTCTTGCCTCCTGTAACCACCACTGTGATCGCTTCATCGTGGCATTTATTCTTATTGTGCTACTGCATTCTCATTCCAGTCAATACAGACATGTGCGATCCCTTTTCTTAATTATATGCATCACTGTAACTATTACTCCATCCGTCAATTTATAAGTTGTGCTTACCTTTTCCATCAACTTCGTGCAATGCACGTGCATCTTGCTAGAAACACTAGAATATGTCGGACTGCATGTGACAAAACCGACGAAGTGCCAACCTATCTACTACCCTGCTTATCTGGCGGAAAAAGCCCCGCCCTAGCGTTTCCAATCGTTATTTCTATCTATCGATCGTGCCAAGGAGCAGAACCAAATGTTACAATTTATGCATGTTTCTCTACTCCTACTGCTATAGAAGACTCTGTTGGTGATGGTGGTGTGTCTGCCATCCGTCGTTTCTGACCATTAGATCTGCATCTAACAGCTGTGATGTAAGTTGTGTCATTTTTGCAACAATAGCTCACTTCTCTGCTCCAAGTTGCAGAATACCCCTTATTATCTTGAAAGCAGCCACATCCCTCCCTCACCTCATCAAAACAGCCTGAGAAATATATTTTGAGTGAAAAGTAATATATTTTAGTGGTATATATGTATATCAGAACAAGAGTGTTTTCTTTCAAGTTTGTGAACAAGTACTACTATTCTACTACTTTGGATCCGTCGCTTCGCACGGGCACATTGCTAGTAAAAGGAAAAGGCCTGCCGCGTTTGCGTCACACCCCCACACGCTCGGGAATTAGGATTACTCCATGGCCCGTACGGCACGCCACATAGCTAGGGAAGGTGTGCTGCCTAGCATTTGCACTTTCATGTGGGACCGCAGTTGAGCAAACCGACTATCGGCGAACTGCACCGCGCCCGCCGCGTTGGAAAACAGAAACGAGGAGGGGAAGATCTTAGTTGTAGCATGGAATCCAAGAAATTTGGTGTCAGATGGGGCTCATTGATAGAGTAGGAGCACTGCGTACTACTACTCCTACTAGTACAAAGTTTGTACTACAGCTAGTACTACCACTATACAACTAGGTACGTGCACAGCACAACATCATAGGAACAAAAAATGGGAAGACCATGTTTTGGGTGATTTATCTTTTATTTTCAGTCAACATAGTATGAATAATATGATGTGGGGGGCACCCATGAAGCTTATGTGGCTTGGTTGCATGGCTAGGAAAGGCTAGAGAAAAATAAATAGATGATGTGTTTAGAGTGCACTCCACTAAATAGATACTTGGATACATTGCAACGCACAGGCCGGCACATTGGTAGTAGTAAGAAACAAATTCCAAATTTGGCACGAGTTCGTACTGCGGGAGCACCACAAGGCTGGCGCAGGAGTTAGATTTCCCTCTCGGGGCCCACGGGACCGAGCTTCAACGGCTTAGTGCACCGGCCTTTGAGTCAATGACAAGTGGACCCTAAATGCGGCTGGACCACATGTCATTCTCATGAGAGCAGAGCGGCAGTGGGAACGGGAGGGGTGAGGCACAGGTCGGCGGACGTGTCATGTCATGGGTTCGAGCGGCGTCGGACGAGGCTAGCATGCACCCCTCCCATGCTCCGGTACGTACTCCCGAACCACTAATTTTCATCCAACGGTTATAATAGATTTCCCTCGTGTGGGTCATATATAGCCTCAAAGAAAGGTAAACAAAGGCCCTATTTCCGGGAAATAATTTCCTGCATGAATCTGTACACGGTTACAACACCCTTTCCTTTCCTGCTCGTCCTCCTCCGGATCATCAGCTGCGTTGACAATGCCGGTGCCAACGCGAGAGCGTCGCAACAGGTGCCTGCCTAAGCCATGTAACACACTGCGGCGCCAGCGAGTACCACCTCCTCCACGCCAACACCAGCGTCTGGGCCATGCACATGTAGCTGCTCCCGTAGTATTTGCACACCGATCTTGGACGAGACCATGGAGCTTGTGGCCAAGAAAAGTCTTTGCCCGGCTGACGCATGTCTTGGTGCTTGACTGTTGTGACGTGCCGCGGGACGTTTACTAGCTCGCGCTCTGGATGAGCGACAGCAACGACGGCTAGGTGGGAGCTCGGGCGGGAGCCAGTGATCTACCCGGGGCACATAGCTCGACTTGGGCTCGAGATTCCGACCGCTTGCACCGTCCCGAGGATGTACCACTTACCGACGAGGCTGGAATGCTGGATACGTATAGGCGTGTGCTTGTGGGCGGGAGCAACCTACTCAATGGATACGGGTTTGCGAACGTGATGTACTCGATGTACTTGAGCTAGTGAGCCTGGAGGCGTTCCTGCCGTCGTACGTTGATGCGCGACTCAACGGCATGCAACCACATGCCAGCATAGGTCGGCTACGGGGAAGCGGCATCGGTGTGGTTCGAGATGCCCAGCTGGCCGTTGTCGCGGCGGCGTTCGCGACTCACTCAGTCGAGTTGAACCGGCCGGTGGTGGCCTGGCCGTGGCGAGGGTGCCACAGCTGGACGTCGGGGCATTATGTGGCGTAGGATATCCATGGAAGGAAACTATGGTAATTTTGCAAAAAGATACCCACACCCCTCTCCATATTTGCAAATAAGGCCTTCCCTCGTTCATCCTTCTCTCCCAGAAGATAAACTACTCATACGAATGCATCTTGATGTTCCGTGCAATGCACGGGCATCTTGCTAGTAAGAAACAAATATCGAGTTTGGCATGACTTCGTGCAGCGGTAGCACCACAAGGCCTGGCGCAGGAGTTACATTTCCCTCTCAGGGCCCACGGGAGTGAGCTTTAGTGGACCCGATAGGTGGCTGGTCCACATGTCATGCTCTCGAAGGCAGAGGGGCGGTGGGGCCGAGAGGGGTGAGCCGCAGGTCAGGGGACGTGTGGTGTCATGGGTTCGAGCGGCATCGTGGGAATCGTGTGTGACTGTGGTAGAAACTTGATGCTCGCCGCATTTTAACTGGCCCACATGTCATGCACACAAAGGCAGAGGGACGGTGCAGCCGAGAGGGTTGAGGCGCACGTTGGGGGACGTGGTGCCGTGGGTTGGAGCGGCATCGTGGGAATCGCGAGTGGTAGTGTATGAAACATGATGGTCGTCGTAGTTCAACTTTCATGGACAAGCTGTCATGTCTACTGACACATGAATTGCATACCGATCACTGGAAGGAGTAGTAGAGAAAGCTAGGTGGATAAATATTTCCTTATAGTCAAGTGGACCTACGCTGCTACTTGGTCCAAAGACATGCACACCATCGAAATAGTTCATCTATATCAATATACACAGAGAGGAAAAAAATTACAAGAGAGGAAATAGTTCATCCATCCATAATGCCCTGTTGCTGGTGTAGCTTCTTCTTGTTCTTCTTCATCTCATTTTTTGTGGGAGATGGCTTCGCAACATGCTCTTTGGACCTTGCAGCTATTTCGAAACTCACACGGGCATCAAGGGCAGTATATTTTATCCGCTCGTACGTCAAGGGATAATTCTCCCATCGATGACCTTAATGCCAGTGTCTCGTCACCCTTCTGAAGATTTGTATCGAGCACAAAATTTGCTACGTCGAATAGGGATGGTGTCTGTTTATCACAATCTTCTACAGGAATTTTGATTCTGGTTTGTAGGTCAGCGATGCTTTTCAAATCAAGGTTGTACGGTGTCGGCTTCTGTTTGTCCCCTTCGATGACTGCCCCACAGAAGTATATATCCTCCCGAGAAAATAAATCGGGGAGCTCACCTGGTATGGAGGGCGTGTGTATGATGTGGTACACCAAAACATCATCTTCGAGGCACATATGAAGGACGGCGGCGCGTTGGATCTTCCCAGTGGCACGCTCCGTGTACTCTGCGTCGAGACCGATGACCTTCATCTCTACCTTTTGGAGGGAGTTGGATACGTTGTTTATCCACTTCCGAACAACCCTTTGGTGGTTGGTGAAGTTGGCAACTATGCTCAACGAGCCTTCGATGAGGACATGTTGGACGCTAAAAACCTACATCTGGTTCTCTTTCGCCATTTGGAACCGCTGGACCGGAGGGCTATGGTTTGGAGAATTAGGATTAGATGGCTAGTCTAACTGAAGAAGATGATTATTTAAAGGGGCTTCGGAATTACTCCAGGAGTATGTGAAGAGGTTAAAACAATGTGAATGGAGTGGGGTTCGGATGCAAATGAAGATGAAAGAGAGGTGAAGAAGCCGAGGAAAATCGGTTCCCGATGGAGAAGTAAATGGGAGAAGTGGCCTACAGGCAGTTGATTAGACGGCTAGGTAGACTAAAAGAAAAGGCTATGCGGGTAGACTGAGGAGTGGTACCTATCCATGTACGTGCCCATCCTTCTAGCGCTACATGTGCCACTCGCTAGTTGAGGTCACTCTTTTGAATCACCATGGCGAGACATTTTATGATTCCTTTTTATTTCTGCACCCCTCCTGACAAGTGGGACCTATGCAAACAGATTAAAAAATGTGTCGTAGCTGGTTCGGATGGATATTGGCGCGTGCATGGGAGACACAACATTCTCTAGTTAAGGAATATGCGGTTATCCACGAAAAAGAAAAAAACCTTCTGCACCCTCCGCATGCACGGGAATTTGGTTCTGCTCGCAATATGGATGATACCAGGAGGATGAAGTGAACCCAGACGCATGCTAGCACGGGAGACCTATTTCCGCTATACAGTACTACTCCGTATGTTCCTACTACTAGTAGTACAACGGTGGTACACTTGATGGTCAAAATATTATTCATTCGGTCCTCACAGTGAAGTGACAAGCCCCTGCGCCCGAGGTGACACCAGTCCAGGCGGCGTGTTCGGGTTACCAAAGTCAGCCTCACCTTTGCACTGTGCAGTCACTGTCACTGCCTCTATATAACATGCCTCACCTCGTCTCCCTCTCCCCTAGCACCACTCCATCTCCATCTCCGTCTCGCCAGAGATCCTTAGGTCACTCTTCATCATCTCACTGTGCCCTTGCATCCCCTCGCCTCACTCGCCTCCCCCAGTACCACTATTCCCTCGCTAGTCGCTCCAGCAGCAAGAGCCTTCTCCCCCGTAAATCAAGCCCCCAAAAACCCCACCTTCCAAACTCCACCATGGTCGAACGCGAACTGTGCAACATCCATATGAGCCGCGATTGGAGCAATCTTCCCAGTGACATCCTCGACCTCTGTTGTTCGTGTATGGACATGCTGAGCGCCCTGTGGCTGGTTGTATGATCAAGGGACATGCACACGGCCATCATCGAAGTGAGGCCTAAGCTTTGCAAGACACCCTGCTTGCTGATATCTGGTCTTGCAAGATTTGCTCACCATGATACGGAGGCGTACATGATACCCCTCGACTTCAATCCGACCTCCATTAGCCGAAACTTCTTTGAAGGTATGAAGTGGGTCGCCATACATCATTTCCCTCGACTTCGATCCGATCACCATCGCCCGAAACTTCTTGGCAGGTATGTACTGGGTCAGCATGAAATCCCACTGGCTGACTACCGTCAGACAAGGCCGAAAAATTTGGTGCTCGTGAACTTCCACACCTCGCATGAGATTATCCTTCCTACGTTGGATTATATAGGGTTTTACCGTCGCAGTCCAAGTCATCTAGATTACAAAGTCAGTTGGACGCACCTTATTTTGCAGAAGATTGTAATCTACCAAGTTCCCACACAAGATGCGAATTACGCAGACTTCAAGCTGATTGCCTTGTTTGACGGCGGACTCGCCTATCTTTCTGCTCGTGCCTTCTTTAGCTGGAGACAGCTCACCTCGCAGTGGATCGTCAAAGCCGATACACACTTCTGTGATTCTATTGAACACAATGGCATCATCTACGCAATCGACAAAGCAGATGGCACCACGTATTGCTGGGGCGGCGCGTGTAAGTTGTTTTCCGTCTGATGTTAATGATAACGCCATGACACTGCTTGAACTTTTTGTGATGATTGGCATATCCCTATTTGAGCAGAATTTGAGTAGAACTATGGAAATGTATTAGAGACGCTGCAAATCAGCTATATTTGGAATAAGTTAATTATGCGATTGTGACCATGTCATGATAACCAACTTGTACCCCTGAATAATCAAATGGTTAGGAAGATATGTATATTCTCCTTATTTTATAGTAATCTATATACTACTAAATATGAGTGTGTATCAATGGCCATGTTAGTTTGCTCATTTTCATGATCTAGAAACATGCATCACACTAATGGTTTCATCTAACCATACATTAGGGAAATAAATGTGCATACGGAGAACTCTATATTTGGAAGTAGTGAAATCCTGTAATGCTTACCATGTGTACATACCTATATTCGCCCTTCAGCAATCAATGGCTAGAATAATATCCTCACAAAAATTTTTCCCACAGAACATGAGTATATAACAATGCATGTTATGTTAGTTACCATGAAGAATTTTTTTGTGAGGACAGAAGATGATTACATAACATCCATGACATGCTAGTTTCCTGTGTCGAATCGGTTGCGAGATAACATGAGTATAACCATGCATGGCACTTCTATATTTTCGAACCGAGTATACATTTCCCTATATTTTCCTCCCATTTCCAACAGGGACATATCAATGATGTTCCTTGCATTATCCTACTCACACTCTGAACAATGCTGATCTTACATTAACAATGACTGTCCTTTTTTATATGATGCAGTGTCCCTACAGTTACTGCCCTTTGTAATCACACCACCTTTGCCAAAAACAGGGAAGCACAACTGGTTCCTCGCTCGATCAGACGACGGCAAAAGACTGATGATCATTCGCACACATGAGCCGGAAAAGTTTTATTGCAAAAAACCAACTGTGTACAAGCGTTGTGAAATACGTGAGTATCTGGATAGTGGCTGTTACATCTATGAGCAGGATACCAGCTTGTTGGGGCCTTCAGGATTTTTGAGTTCGAGACGGGTAAACAGCCTTGGTTCACACTCTCTGTTTCTCGGACTCAATTATCCAAATAACCAGGAGATCACCGTTGGCAAGGACCTTGATGGCAGAGAGGCCCTGATTGCTATGGAAAATTGTGTCTAACGGCGAGCACTAGGACTTCGGGAGCAAACTCCCCTGAGTGTCAATGATACAGCCTACAGCCAAAAGAAGGTGAGAATGACAAAGGCATCTAGATTAACTTTGATCCCTGGATGTCTCAAATTCGACAGGCAGTGATGTGGTTCAAGCCTTCAGGTTGATAGGTAATTGGGCTGTTGCGTCAAAAGGGTGGAGTACTGGTGTCTCCGGATCACTAGTCGCTGAAGCGGGGCTACAAATTATGATGGTGTTGGATCATCCCTCTTCGTATGACGTGTTGTATTTTCTTCTTGTTCTGGATGGGCAGTTCTCTCTTTTGTTATGCATATTCCTTGTCATTTGGTCATCCTCGTCTATGTCACTCTTGCTATGTAATAGTTACCTCTATTTAGAATGTCATTCTCGTGTGGATCATGAGGTCTGGGCGCTGCAGATGGATGCGTTTTCGTGGTGTAGCAAGACTTCTTATGAACTATCATGTCTTGCTGTTTATGTCAGTAGTAGTCACTAGTCAGTGTTTGAATGTTGTATACATCATTGTTTCGAACTGTTTATTGTCTCGAACTGCTGGTGGGCTAAATGAGGGAATCACCATTCTCCAGTGTTCAGAGTATATCTCCTTTTTTCAAGTTATAATTTGAGCTCAGTGTCTTTTCGATGATGTACACTTGTTTGGGCCAGTGAGGTGTCGTTGAATATGGGCTGAGTAGTAACGCAATGCCAAACAGGTCAATTATGACTCTCAGGCCGGGCTCTCGAAAGATCCTAAAAAAAGGCCGGACTCTCAAAAAAAGAAAGAATAAGGACTCTTAGGCCGACATGTGGGCGCCACCGGTGTTTTCGTGTGCTTGCGCTTCGAGAGCATATTGGCTCGTGTTCGAAATTCATGTTACCTTTTCATCCCCAATCTCCCGCCCTCCCCCACCTTTGGAATCTCGATTCCTACTCCAGTTCCCCCAAATCCCCCTCCTGTACTCCCTGTACTCAAGCGCACTATCATGTCGCCGGTCAACGCGGATCTCAGAGCTGAAGATCGTGAGGTCCGTCCTGCCTTCGGGCGCTGCGTGCTGTCGCTCAACAGTGGCAAGGCGGCGCTTGACGACCAGTTTGCTGGCAAAGTGCTGATGGTAACCATAAACGGCGACCGGCCTCCCGTCTCACCGGATGACCTTGTCAAAGCTCCTGGCATTGCGTATGGCATCCAAATAAGTGACTTGCTCATCGAAGTCTATCCACCACCGGGTGATTTCTTCGTTAGGTTCCGGACAACTTTCGACTACAGTCGTGTGTTCGAATCTTCCCAGTGTTTGTTCTTTGATGGCGCGCTGGTGCGCTCTGATCAGTGGCACCCAGGATGGGGCTCGGTGCCCTCTGAGCTTGAGCTTTTAACAAAGCTTACCTTCCACGGCATGTCTCGACATGGTTGGAACAACGAGTCCATGAATGAGCTTATCAACGACCTTGGAGGTGAGCTCGTAAGTATGTTTGTTCCTCCAGACAGCTGGGCTCTGATAACCCAGAAGTATAGGGGATCAATTGTAGCCTCTTTCGATAAGTAAGAGTGTTGAACCCAACGAGGAGCTAAAGGTAGAACAAATATTCCCTCAAGTTCTATCGACCACCGATACAACTCTACGCACGCTTAACGTTCGCTTTACCTAGAACAAGTATGAAACTAGAAGTACTTTGTAGGTGTTTTTGGATAGGTTTGCAAGAAAATAAAGAGCACGTAAAAAAAAAGTAGGGGCTGTTGTAAGTAAATAAGCAATAAAGTAAATATAGCGAGTGTGGAAAAGTGGTGGTAGGAGTTGCGAAATTGTCCCTAAGCAATTGACTACTTTACTAGACCGATAGCAAGTATTATGTGGAGAGGCCACTGCTAGCATGTCATCCCTGACTTGGAATTCTATGCACTTATGATTGGAACTATTAGCAAGCATCCGCAACTACTAACGTTCATTAAGGTAAAACCCAACCATAGCATTAAGATATATTGGTCCCCCTTCAATCCCGTATGCATCAATTTCTATGCTAGGCTGAAGCGTCTGTCACTCTTGCCCTCCAATACATAGTCCTATCAACATACAACTAACCCTATGGTGTGATCCACGCGCGCGCTCATATGATGGGCACCAAAGGACAGAAACATAACCACAAGCAAATTAAATCAATCATAGCAATTCATCAACCACCAATACACTACTACAAAAACATCTATAGCCAATATGGACACTAATGGCACACTATGCATGTGGTGCGCCATTACTAAATAGTAATGGCGCACCTTGTGTTGGTGCGCCATTAGTATGCAAATACTAATGGCGCACCACACCCACGATGCGCCATTAGTAATTTTTTTTTTCAAAACTAATAATGGCGCACCAGGGGATAGTGCGCCATTACTAGTTAAACTAGTAATGGCGCACCACTCCAACGGTGCGCCATTAGTAAATATGTTTCATTTTTTTTCAAAATTTTATTTTACTTTATTTTTTAAACTACTAATGGCGCACCGTGGGTGTGGTGCGCCATTACTAGTTGAACTAGTAATAGTAATGGCGCACCACTCCCACGATGCGCCATTAGTAGTTTGGCCCAAACATTCCCCCGAATGCACACCCCCCCCCCCCCCCCCCCCCGCGTGGACCGCCTTTTCAGTTAAAAAAAGAAAATGATAGAAATGTCAAAAAATAAAAGAAAATAAGATTCCCATGTGATATGTGGTCTAGTTGTTAGCAAAATTTACAAACATGAATTTTCGACTTTTTTGCAAAATCTCTCGAGAATTTGTAAAATGGGCATAACTTTTGCATACGAACTCGGATGAAAAAGTTTTTTATATGAAAAATCATCTACTCAACAAGTTACATCCGAATTTAACTGGGGGAACCCCGTTAAACATTTTCAAAATCCTCAAAAACCTAACAGAAAAAAAGATACGGGGCTTCTAAGATCTGGAGAGGCAAAAAAATTCAAAAAAATTCAAACTTACTAATGGCGCACCTGCCCATGGTGTGCCATTACTATCTTCCCGCCTTCAAAATTCAAAATAAATCAAAAAAAAAGTTAGTAATGGCGCACCTGCCCACGGTGCGCCATTACTATGCCGTATATATGGCTGGGCGTCGTCCTCTCCTCCTTACCTCTTCATTCTTCTCCTCCACTCCACCTCTCCTCCACTCCATCTCCTCCTCTCCTCCACTCCATCTCCTCCTCTCCTCCCCTCCCCTCACGGTTTCTCCTCCCTCCTCTCCGGTGATCTCCTCCTCCCTCCTCTCCGGTGAGCTCCTCCTCCCTCCTCTCCTCCCCTCCCCTCACGGTTTCTCCTCCCTCCTCTCCGGTGATCTCCTCCTCCCTCCTCTCCGGTGAGCTCCTCCTCCCTCCTCTCCTCCCCTCCCCTCATGGTTTCTCCTTCCTCCTCTCCGGTGCTCCGGTGAACTCCTCTCCGGCGACCTCCTCCTCCTCTCCGGCGATGTAGGCAAGCGCCTCTCCGGTGACCTCGGCTCTCCTCTCCGGCGAACTCCTCTCCGGGAAAAGAACACGGCAAAAGAACGTACAAGATCCAAAAACGAGAACAAAATTTGAAAAAATTTCGTGAAAAAACAAGCAAAAAAGGGCAAAAAAATCGCGATCCAGATCCAAATTCAAAATTCAAAAATAGCAATGGCGCACGGTGGGGGTTAGACGGTGCGCCACTACTATTTTCCCGCCTTCAAAATTCAAAAATACTAATGGCGCACCGCGGCCTATACTAATGGCGCACCAGTGGCCTATACTAATGGCGCACCGTGGCCTATCCTAATGGTGCACCAGTGGTGCGCCATTAGTATTTAATACTAGTGGCGTGGTACTAGTGGCGTGGTACTAGTGGCGCACCAGTAGTGCGCCATTAGTAGGCAAAACTGGTCCGCCACTAGTAGGCCTTTTCCTAGTAGTGATAAGACAACGAAAATCTACTCAGACATCATAGGATGGCAACACATCATTGGATAATAATATGAAGCATAAAGCACCATGTTCAAGTAGAGGGCACAGCGGGTTGCGGGAGAGTGGACCGCTGTAGATAGAGGGGGGAAGGTGATGGAGATGTTGGTGAAGATGGCGGAGGTGTTGGTGAAGATCGCGGTGATGATGATGGCCCCCGGCGGTGTTCCGGCGCCACCGGAAGCGAGGGGGAGAGAGCCCCCCTCCTTCTTCTTCTTCTTCCTTGACCTTCTCCCTAGATGGGAGAAGGGTTTACCCTCTGGTCCATGGTCTCCATGGCGTGGGAGGGGCGAGAGCCCCTCTGAGATTGGATCTGTCTCTCTGTCTCTCTCTGTTTCTGCGCTCTCCCCTGCTGCCCTTTCACCGTTTCGTATATATATGGAGACCCGTAACTCCGATTGGATTGAAACCTTCACCTTGATTTTTTTTCCAAAAAATAGCTTTCTTGCGGCCGAATAAGGGCGTCAACCGCCTTATGGTTGGCCCATGAGGGTCAGGGGTGCGCCCGGGGGGCAGGCACCCCCCTGCCTCGTGGCCACCTCGGGCACCGTCTCGCGTTGATTCTTCTTCCGGAATTCTCCATATATTCCAAAAATATTCTCCATCCGTTTTATCCCGTTTGGATTCCGTTTGATATGGATATTCTGCGAAACAAAAACATGCAACAAACATGAACTGGCACTGGGCACTGGATCAATATGTTAGTCCCCAAAAATAGTATAAAAAGTTGCCAAAAGTATATGAAAGTTGAATAATATTGGCATGGAACAATCAAAAATTATAGATAGAATGGAGACGTATCAGCATCCCCAAGCTTAATTCCTGCTCGTCCTCGAGTAGGTAAATGATAAAAAAGATAATTTTTGATGTGGAATGCTACCTAGCATAATCTTGATCAGATATCTAACCACGGCATGAATATTAAGACACGAGTGATTCAAAGCAATAGTCTATCATTTGACATAAGAACAATAATACTTCAAGAATACCAACCAAGCAATTATGTCTTACTGAAATAATATAGCCAAAGAAAGCTCATCCCTACAAAATCATATAGTCTGGCTATGCTCCATGTTCACCACACAAAGCATTCAAATCTTGCACAACCCCGATGACAAGCCGAGCAATTGGTTCATACTTTTTAATGCGCTTTAGCCTTTTCAACCCTCACGCAATACATGAGCATAAGCCATGGACATAGCACTATAGGTCGAATAGCATATGATGATGGAGGTTGTGTGGAGAAGACAAAAAGGAGAAAGTCTTACATCGACGCGGCTAATCAACGGGCCATGGAGATGCCATCAATTGATGTCAATGTGAGGAGTATGGATTGCCATACAACGGATGCACTAGAGCTATAAGTGTATGAAAGCTCAAACAGAAAACTATGTGGGTGTGCATCCAACTTGCTTGCTCATGAAGACCTCGGGCATTTGAGGAAGCCCACCATCGGAATATACAAGCCAAGTTTTATAATGAAAATTCCCACTAGTATATGAAAGTGATAACTCAAGAGACTCTCTATATGAAGAACATGGTGCTACTTTGAAGCACAAGTGTGGTAAAAGGATAGTAACATTGCCCCTTCTCTCTTTTTCTCTCATTTTTTTATTTTCTCTCTTTTTTCCTTTTTTGGTGGGCTTCTTTGGCCTCTTTTTTTTATTTGGGCTTCTTTGGCCTCTTTTATTTATTTTTAAAGTCCGGAGTCTCATCCCGACTTGTGGGGGAATCATAGTCTCCATCATCCTTTCCTCACTGGGGAAATGCTCTAATAATGATGATCATCACACTTTTATTTACTTACAACTCAATATTACAACTCGATACTAGAAAGATATGACTCTATATGAATGCCTCTGGCGGTGTACCGGGATGTGCAATGATCTAGCGTAGCAAAGTTATCAAAAAACGGACAAGCCATGAAAATATCATGCTAGCTATCTTACGATCATGCAAAGCAATATGACAATGAATGCTCGAGTCATGTATATGATGATGATGGAAGTTGCATGGCAATATATCTCGGAATGGCTATGGAAATGCCATGATAGGTAGGTATGGTGGCTGTTTTGAGGAAGATATAATGAGGCTTATGTGTGACAGAGTGTATCATATCACGGGATTTGAATGCACCGGCGAAGTTTGCACCAACTCTCGAGGTGAGAAAGGGCAATGCACGGTACCGAAGAGGCTAGCAATGATGGAAGGGTGAGAGTGTGTATAATCCATGGACTCACATTAGTCATAAAGAACTCATATACTTATTGCAAAAGTTTATTAGCCCTCGAAGCAAAGTACTACTACGCATGCCCCTAGGGGGATAGATTGGTAGGAAAATACCATCGCTCGTCCCCGACCGCCACTCATAAGGTAAGCAATCAAAGAACACCTCATGCTCCAACTTCGTTACATAACAGTTCACCATACGTGCATGCTACGGGACTTGCAAACCTCAACACAAGTATTTCTCAATTTCACAATTACTGAACTAGCACGACTCTAATATCACCACCTTTATATCGCAAAACTATTGCAAGGAATCAAACATATCATATTCAGTGATCTACAAGTTTTATGTAGGATTTTATGACTAACCATGTGAATGACCAGTTCCTGTCATCTCTCTAGATAGATATAAGTGAAGCAAGAGAGTTTAATTCTTTCTAAAAAAGATATGCCCGTGCTCTAACAAATATAAGTGAAGCAAAAGAGCATTCTACAAATGGCGGTTGTCTAAGTAAAGAGAAACATGCAATCCAAACTTCAAAAGATATAAGTGAAGCACATGAAGCATTCTATAAAGCCATACTCAAAAGATATAAGTGAAGTGCAAAGAGCATTCTATAAATCAACCAAGGAATATCTCATACCAGCATGGTGCATAAAATAAAAATGAAAACTAAATGCAAAATACGCTCCAAGATTGCACATATCACATGAACGAAACGAATCCGAAAACATACCGATACTTGTTGAAGAAAGAGGGGATGCCTTCCGGGGCATCCCCAAGCTTAGACGCTTGAGTCTCCTTGAATATTTACTTGGGGTGCCTTGGGCATCCCCAAGCTTGAGCTCTTGCCTCTCTTCCTTCTTCTCACATCGAGATCTCCTCGATCATCGAACACTTCATCCACACAAAACTTCAACAGAAAACTCGGTAAGATCCGTTAGTATAATAAAGCAAATCACCTCTCTAAGTACTGTTGCAAACCAATTCATATTTAGTTTTTGCATTGTGTCTACTGTAATATAGCTTTTTCATGGATTAATCCACTAATAGAAATTGATAGTTTCATCAAAACAAGCAAACTATGCATCAATAACAGAATCTGTCTAAAACAGAACAGTCTGTAATAATCTGAACATTCACCATATTTCTGATACTTGAAACATTCTGCCAAAATTAGGAAAAATCAACAATTTGTATAGAAAGACAGTGCAAGAAGAATCAGAACCATTCTACATCCCAGTAAAAAATGAAAAACCGCGCACTACAGCCAAAGTTTCTGTCCTGCACCGTACAAACCAACAAGCATTGTAAACATCCTAAAGGCAAACCTTGGCACATTATTTTTATAATACAATGGAATTGTACAAGGGATAATTATTTTTGTTGAAAAGTTTCTGTAATCAAGATTCACAAAGTTTCCGTGAGCATGAACAAAGTTCAAGGCTAGCTCCCACTTCAACAATGCTCGTCTTTCTCACTTTCGCTTTTCTTTTTGAAAAGTTTCGGGTTCCCCTCTTTATTTTTTTTGTTTTTAAACTATATGAAAGCACTCAACAGAAATAAATGAATCTCTAAAACTTCCGGGTTGTCTCCCTGGCAGCGCTTTCTTTAAAGCCATTAAGCTAGGCATATAGTGCTCAAGTAATGGATCCACCCAGATCCCAAGGTATATCAAAGCCAATTATAATTAACAATGATTTAGAATTTAGTAGTGAGCACAAGGTAACATATATGATGTAATGACGAAGTCTAACTCTCTTCCTATGCATCAGCATGTCATAAAAGAACAATTCATGCACACAAAGTAAAGGCCAATGCATAGTATAAACAGTTTCTGCAATTTTATCGTGTTGGAAATATAGAGAGGTGGAGATATAGTTCCTCTCTCATAATAATTGCAAGTAGGAGCAGAAAGCACATGCATATTATATTCATCAAAATCATCATGTGCAACGTTAAAAGGCAACCCAGGCAACCCATCAATATAATCCTTAATAAAAGCAAACTTCTCCGATATAGTGTAGTTGGGAGAATTCAAAAACATAATAGGACTATCATGCGTGGGTGCAATAGCAACAATTTCATTTTTAACATAAGGAAGTATAGCAAGTTCATCTCCATAAGCATAATTCATATTGGCATCTTGGCCACAAGCATAGCAAGCGTCATCAAAAAGGGATATTTCAAGAGAATCAACGGGATCATAACAATCATCATAGCAATCATCCTTCGGTAAGTATGAAGGGAAATTAAACAATGTATGAGTTGAAGAGTTACTCTCATTAGAAGGTGGGCACGGGTAGCTAATCCTCTCTTCCTCCTTTTGTTCTTCGCTCTCCTCATCATCTTTTTCATCCAATGAGCTCACAGTTTCATCAATTTCTTCTTCCATAGGTTCCTGCAAAATATTAGTCTCTTCTTGGATAGCGGAGACTTTCTCAATAAGCGCATTAATATAGGAATTATATTCATAATTATCATAGCAATATTTTAGGATAGCTAAAATTTCAGGCCTATAAACATCATCATCAAAAGCTTCATACTTTTCAAACAAAGATTCAGTTTCATAAGCACCCTTAAAAGCAACAAATTCTTCTATTTGTTCCACATCATAGTAATCATATATACCTCTAGCATAAGAAGCCAAGGTTTCATTATCATTAAATTTGCATGAAAAGGGAAGGTGTGGAGCCTTCATCCTAGAGCAACAAGTATAATCATAACTCAAGCATACTTGCCAAGCATACCACATCAATATATAAATTTGATCCCATAATAGTTTCCCTTTTTGTGTCAAGCGATAATCCCTAAAGTATTCACGTTGATCCAACGCTACTCCCATTACCAAATTGAATGGGGTTTTCTCTGGATTATCAAAGTAGTACATAATATCCGTCACATAACGAGCATCGAGGGTTTTAGGAGGTTCCTCATCTCCATGAGTAGCAAGTACACCTAATTTTTTTGGTATTTCGTGTTCCATATCCATAACTAAAGATAGAGAACAAATAAGAACAACAAATAAAAATTACTTAGTGATAAAGCAAACAAGCACACACGAGAATATTCACCCCACGCTATTGCTCCCCGGCAACGGCGCCAGAAAAAGGTCTTGATAACCCACAAGTATAGGGGATCAATGGTAGCCTCTTTCGATAAGTAAGAGTGTCGAACCCAACGAGGAGCTAAAGGTATAACAAATATTCCCTCAAGTTCTATCGACCACCGATACAACTCTACGCACGCTTAACGATCGCTTTACCTAGAACAAGTATGAAACTAGAAGTACTTTGTAGGTGTTTTTGGATAGGTTTGCAAGAAAATAAAGAGCACGTAAATAAAAAGTAGGGGCTGTTGTAAGTAAAGAAGCAATAAAGTAAATATAGCAAGTGTGGAAAAGTGGTGGTAGGAGTTGCGAAATTGTCCCTAAGCAATTGACTACTTTACTAGACCGATAGCAAGTATTATGTGGGAGAGGCCACTGTTAGCATGTCATCCCTGACTTGGAATTCTATGCACTTATGATTTTAACTATTATCAAGCATCCGCAACTACTAACGTTCATTAAGGTAAAACCCAACCATAGCATTAAGATATATTGGTCCCCCTTCAATCCCGTATGCATCAATTTCTATGCTAGGCTAAAGCTTCTGTCACTCTTGCCCTCCAATACATAGTCCTATCAACATACAACTAACCCTATGGTGTGATTCACGCGCGCGCTCATATGATGGGCACCAAAGGACATCAACATAACCACAAGAAAATTAAATCAATCATAGCAATTCATCAACCACCAATAGGACAACGAAAATCTACTCAGACATCATAGGATGGCAACACATCATTGGATAATAATATGAAGCATAAAGCACCATGTTCAAGTAGAGGGTACAGCGGGTTGCGAGAGAGTGGACCGCTGTAGATAGAGGGGGTAAGGTGATGGAGATGTTGGTGAATATGGCGGAGGTGTTGGTGAAGATCGTGGTGATGATGATGGCCCCCGGCGGTGTTCCGGCGCCACCGGAAGCGAGGGGGAGAGAGCCCCCTCCTTCTTCTTCTTCTTCCTTGACCTTCTCCCTAGATGGAGAAGGGTTTACCCTCTGGTCCATGGTCTCCATGGCGTGGGAGGGGCGAGAGCCCCTCCGAGATTGGATCTGTCTCTCTGTCTCTCTCTGTTTCTGCGCTCTCCCCTGCTGCCCTTTCACCGTTTCATATATATATGGAGATCCGTAACTCCGATTGGATTGAAACCTTCACCGTGATTTTTTTCCAAAAATTAGCTTTCTTGCGGCCGAAGAAGGGCGTCAACCGCCTTACGGGTGGCCCACAAGGGTCCAGGGCGCGCCCCCTGCCTCGTGGCCACCTCGGGCACCGTCTCGCGTTGATTCTTCTTCCGGAATTCTCCAAATATTCCAAAAATATTCTCTGTCCGTTTTTATCCCGTTTGGATTCCGTTTGATATGGATATTCTGCGAAACAAAAACATGCAACAAACAGGAACTGGCACTGGGCACTGGATCAATATTTTAGTCCCCAAAAATAGTATAAAAAGTTGCCAAAAGTATATGAAAGTTGAATAATATTGGCATGGAACAATAAAAAATTATAGATACGACGGAGACGTATCGGGATTTGACGGTTATGGCATGGATGAAGAAGCCGCCCACCATATGAAAGGTGATTGGTGTTGAGATACCGGTGCAGGAACCGGGGTTGTACTATTCGTCGCCACTAAGGCCTCCGCGGACCACGTTAGGGATGTACCTATATCGAGTGTTCGTGCTTGTCGAAGAAGTGGTCAATCCATCAATCGAAGTCATGCCGCCGCCGGTGGTGCCAGGGTCCATCGACGACGTCCATTACAGGAGTCAGCGTTAGACTTTCCCCGTGTTGCTCAGAACACAGGATGGCATAGGGCCTAATCCATCACGCGGCGGAGGCCAATGCTTCTTTGGGAGAAGAGGCAGGGCTGGCTCCCTGGATATGCTCTAATTTGAGGTAACAACTGAATCTTGTCAGATACTAGTTAAATCCGAGCTATGGGTGTGAAGCACTGATGTGATAGTACATTTGATTGTGACATGTTCTATTTTTGTACCCGAACTTTTTTTTAGAAAGGGTTGTACGTCAACTTAATGTGCTAGCAGAACTTATTGTGTTGTCTATCTATTTTCTTTGCACAACATTCAAGATATTTCCCCGTCATTGATAAAGACGATGAACCGTTATGTACGAGTCCGTTGGTTTCAACATAGCCCTACCCGTAGCGATCCACTGCTTCCACCCTGATTGTGCCGCCTGCGTGAAATTTTTGTATGCAAGTTCACTGTGCTATGATGTTCTATATGATTGTGTCACCTATATAAGTTTTTACTGAGCATCAACAATGCATATGGCTGAAAGATGTATTTACGAGCATCGGCCGATGGGTCTCTCTCTCTCTCTCGCTATCTCTCTCTCACACACACACACACACAAGTGGGGCCCGTTGAATTATTTCTTCGCTCGTGACAGCTTTTAAATAGGTTCCACTGTACTCTAAGTTATTAATTGTGCTCAGTGATTTCAAAAAGTTGTACAGAAGCCTTGTTTGGGCCTTTCCGGCGTCGCTGAATGTGGGATTAGTAGACATGTAAAGTTGTACTGTACTACACATGCCTTTTTTGTGAACATCAGCAATGAAATTGGGCCGACAGTTGTACACAATATCCAGGTCAACTTGTTATTCTCCGCCCCGCTGGGCTGCCAATCATTCCTAGGAGGGGTGCATTAGGCTTAACTAGAAAATGGGCTTTAAGAAATAATAAATGGGATGTAATTATAAAAAATGGGCAGTAACTATAAAAAAGTACCAAACACGTAATTAGTTAAAAAATATTATTATTGGATTTTGAAAATTTTAATTTAATACTTGTTACGCGTGCAATATTTCGTTGAATTTTTACGTAATACAAATTTATTTTGAAATTATATTTAATCTGACCAGAAATATCGAGATAAAAATACTTCGGATCCCATCAAAATGTGGGAAATTTTATTGAATTCTGTTTTGAGCGGTTGGTTGAAATTATTAATCTTGTCCTAGATAGAAAATGGGATGTACTTTTAACAAACTGTAAATGGGTTGTAGTAAATTCCATTAGAATTCAAAAATGGGTTGTACAGTCTTACAAATCGCAAATGGGCTATATGTTCTCTGCCACACAATCGTGGGCCTACTAAGTTGACGCGTACACATGGCTTTGTCAACTTATAGTCAACACACGGTTCTAGCAGCAGTGGCCGTTGGATGTCCATCCAACGGATGTCGTGCTTCTTCTTCAATCTCGGATATTCTTGCTTTAGCCGCCAGAAAAATGATTCCTACCCCTGACATTTGGGGCGCACCGTTTCGGAGGCTGACCTGTGGGCCTACTAAGTTGACGCGTACCAAGGGATTTGTCAACTTAGTCAATATAAACGATTATAGCTGCAGTGACCATACGATGTCCATCCAACGGCCATCCTACTTCTTCAACCTCTGGTCTTCTTGCTCCAGCCTCCCAAACCAGCGCCGGTCGTGCCACCTGCTCCTGCCTCCCGTGTCTGGTTGTGCTGCCACCGCTGGCCATGCCATCCCTCTATACTCACCCACACCTCCTGTTATTCTCCGGCTACGGCAGCCTCACACCGCAGCCAATGCAGTCAACCCACGTACTCCCCTCCTCGTGGGCATCCACTTCCGCGTCTTCCCCGTCTCCGCGTCATTCCCTTCCTAGGCCTCGCCGTCGTCCACCACCTTGGTGCTCTCGGCGCGGCGTGGTCAACGTGGTCAACGAAGGACAGCCATCGGAAGAGGACTTTAGATGATGAGGATGACAGCTGGACCCACCAGCTACATCTTCGAACACAAGGAAGTGCCTCCTTATTAATCACTAAATAAAAACGATTCCTCCCCCTGACAGCTGGGACCGACCAGCTATATCTTCGCACGCAAGGAAGTGCGTCCTTATCCTCCCTGACCGATGGGTCCCACCCGGTGATAACGTATGCAGCGTTGTCTGTCTGGTCGCGAACGTGTACGTACATAGCAGTTCACGCAGTCCCGTCTAAGTCCTGTACACGTATGTACATCCATAGGGCAAAAAATACGGACACGTACGTACATATGAGCGGGGTCTCGAGTGCATACTTGCACATATATATGGACGGCCAGGGCTTGTGTACATGGAGAGGCAACAGACGGCAGCAACGGCGTCCTGTTCATCGGGTAGCGAACCTGCTGGGTCGGAACGGAGAAACAACGTCCTGTTCATCGGGAGGCAACTGACTGGGTCGGAATGCGTCCTATTCAATGGGAGCCAACCGGCTTGGACGGAACAGCCAAAACGGGGTCTGGCTTACCGCAGAACGGAGGAAACTGCCTTCTATTCAACCGGCCATGGTCGAAACAGGATCCTGTTCATCGGGAGAGGTCTGGCGTACCGCAAAACGGAGGAAACAGACTTGTGTTCGAGTGCCTACGGTCGTAACGGGGTCCTGTTGATCGGGAGGGGTGTGGCGTACCGCAAAACGGAGGAAGCGGACTTGTGTTGGAGCGCCTATGATTGAAACGGGGTCCTGTTCATCAACCGTCTACTTCCTCGCTCCGGCCTCCACGGGCTACTGTTCATCCACAGCTACTGTTCATCCACAGCTACTGTTCATCCAGCCTCCACCGGCTGCTGTTCATAGAGCCTCCACGGGGTCCTATTCATCCACCCCCAACCGGCTGGGGTGCGGCGGCCTCCTCGGGGTCCTGTTCATCCAGCGGCAACGGCCTACTACCACGGGGTCCTATTCATCCAACCCCCACCGGGAACTATTGATCCACAGCCAACCAACCGGCTCAACTCACCATGTCTCGACTCGTTCTACGTACCGCGCGCACGGTAGCAACGGTCACTATTCATTGAGAGGCAACCCAACACCGGCTCGATCGGCTTCAGTAAGCAGCAGCAATGATCAATCGCTCGGGTTCAGTTAGCAGCAGCAGCGAATGAATTGCTTGGGTTTAGTTAACAGCCAAGGGAACGATTGCTCGGGTTCAGTAATGTGCGATTGCTCGGGTAGTTAGCCAACGCCTCGCACACGCGCGCATATATGAGAGAAACGCGCAAACCACACTGCATCGCTTGGCCCCGACCACCCACCGTAATCGAAACTCCGTGATATTTTCCTCGCCCTCGCTTCTACCATGATTTTTTCCGTCATGGATGACCCAAAGAATGTGATGCAGCTGCGTCTCCGGCCCTCCCAGGACGAAAAGCCCATTTTTGTCATAGAAGTAGGAGCCCACCACATCTATGATGATACCGGGTTTTGTCACAATTATCATCATAGAAGTGTCATAAGCATGAAGAAAAAAAATCGTTCGGCCCAAAGTGTCACGGATGTGTCTTTTTTTTGTAGTGTGAGGGGCCACAACCTGTGGAACCGCGGCCGCCCCGACGATAAGGGGCGCGCCCCTCGGAGGAGGTGCCGCCCCGCTCTTCTTCGGGGTCACCCAGCCTGACCTTCGCAGGGCCCGAGGAGTGGCCCCGGACCTCACGAGGACCCCGATGGAGCGTGGGGATTCCTCGGCCGGGGGCTCATCGGTGTCGTCCTCGTTTGCGATTCTATGAAGAAGATCGCTCTGTGGGGGGATCTCCGCCATGTTTTCCTTGGTCGCCTCCGAGTCCTCCTCGCCCTCTTCGACGACTCTATCACCAGAGGACATCGGCACCGGAGAGTTGGGGTGCTCGGGCGACGCGAGCCCCAGGTCGTCGAAGACAGGCATGGCGGTGATCAACGCCTCCCTCTCAGCGGGAAGTAGGCCTCTGGGATGTCCCCCGGTTCACCCTCGAGTAGGGTGTTCATGGCCTTGTCCAGCTCTTTGCCTGTAAAGCTCTTCAAGAGCAGACTGATATCGTCCTCCGCGCCCTGGAACTCTCAAATGGGGCGCGAGTGCGACTAGAGCAGGGTCAGGCGCTGCGTCAGGAAATCCTTCACAACCATGCCGCCCATCAGCACCTTGGCTTCCATGTCCGAGGTCATCTTCCTCAGGACGTGCTCCGCCCGAGGGTCGGAGAACTTCTCGTGGCACCACCTCTCGATCCGTTTGGGCAACTCGGTCGGCAACTCCAGCCGCTCGTTGAGGCCCTTGGTGTCCATGAAGACTGAGCGGCGCCGGAAGCTCTCCACCTTCTTCCCGGCCTTCATGAGCATGTTGCTCTTGTGGACCGCGACGAAGGATACGCAGCCGGAGCGGTGGCTCAGAGGAGTGGCGGAGGGCCTCACGCCGACGAAGGCCTCACAGTAGAAGGCAAATGTGGACAAGAGGAGGATGGAGTTGGGCAGGGCCTGGACATGGTAGTGGTGGAGGAGGGCTGTGAAGAACTCAAAAAGAGGGGGGACGAGCCCCGTGAATATGTTGTGGAGGAAGAAGGGGTAAACCGTCCGCGCTAAAGTCCGTTGCTCGGCAGAGCCGACCCAGATCACAGTCTCCTTCCACTCGTTCTCGTCACTTGCCGTGTATGGGAGCACCAAGGCGAGGTGCCCCTCCTCGGTGATGGAGGACGCGTTGAGTGCAAGCACAGCAGAGGAGGAAGAGCTTGCGGCTTGCGCCGCGGGTTTCAAATTCTTGGGCGCCCTCTGCGAATACACCGGCACCGGAGTTGGAGAAGGGAAGGGGAAGCCGAGCTCGATTGGATCTGAAGAGGTCCTTGGCGGAGGAAAGGGGATCTGATGCAAGGCGAGAAGGAGTAATGATGGCCTGGTGATGCGAGCCAGTCTTTTGTGAGTCCCAACAGTTGCCGGGGCGACGAGGGGGAGCGGAGGCATCCGCGTCCCGTCAGGCGCCACGCGTCAGCCTGGCCCGCAAGTGATTGGGGCCCGCGGTGCTTCACCCTTTCCCCTTGGCTTTGCCTCGAAGCTAGCCTGAGCACGCCTTGGGCGCGGGGGCTACTATCGGCGTTCCGGGACCCTGGGTCCCTAGACTTGCTTGCCTGCAGCCCACGACATGGCTCCCTCGACGGCCTGGTACGGCCCGTCTGCAAGACCAGCAAGACAAGACCCTCGTGAGGGGCCAAGCCTCGTGAGGCGGATGACACCAAGACCTCCCAAGGGAGTGGCCTCCCGAGGAGTGGGGATTCTATGCAGGTACCCTACCTCACGAGGCTACGATGACATGAGCCATGACGACCAAGGCCAGGCGGGCGCCAGCGGGCGCTGAGGAGGCAGTTTCCTCTTTGGTGCTAAGGAGTCAAGGACATACGTGGGTTCCCGAGAAATCTCCCAAAGGTTTCCATTCCGGTGCTACAAGACCAAGACCACGGGCTCGGCAAGGTGGAGGTCGTCACCGAGTCCACCGCTGCGTCACGACCAGAAGCTTTGCAGGCGAAGACCACCTTTCATCAGGATTAGATGTACTACTTGTCCCCTTTCAAATTGGCAACTGTGGGATCCCTTCCCGCCTAAGTTTCGCGGGAAGAAGACCAAGGCCACTATAAATATAGATTAGCCACCACCGTAGAGGGGATCCAGATCCGATCCAACCCTTTCCACCTTCACCAGAGCAGCCCTCGTGAGGTTGTTCATCCTTTGTACTAGTTGATCCTCAGCCCCTCGTGAGGGCAATCCACCACAAAGCAGGACTAGGGTTTTACACCGCAAGGTGGCCCGAACCTGGGTAAACTACCACGTTCATCTTCTCCCTAGTTCACGCGAATCCGGCTAGGCTAGGTTGTGGGGTGACGGGCTCTGAGCTTGAGAGGTTGAGATCATTGCACACACCCTAGAGTTCGAACCTTCTTGGGTCTGCGGAGCCCTGAATCTGACAACCACTAAGGGAATCAATAACATACATATCATCAAAATATTGAACAAATACCAAATTCACATGATTAATTATGGCAAGACTTCTCCCATGTCCTCAAGAACAAAAGTAACTACTCACAAAACATATTCATGCTCGAGATCAGAGGGGTATTGAATAGCATAATTGATACGAAATATGATCTTCCACCAAATAAACCAACTAGCATCAACTACAAGATGTAATAAACACTACTAGCAACCCAGAGGTACCAATCCGAGGTTTTGGTACAAAGACTGAATGCAAGAGATGAACTAGGGTTTGAGATGGGATGGTGCTGAAGATGTTGATGAAGATTGGTCCTCCCATGATGAGAGGGTTGTTGGTGAGGAGGATGGATTTGATCTCCCCCTCCCGGAGGGAAGTATCCCCAGCGGAATCTCTCCGCCGGAGAGCAAAAGTGCTCCTGCCCAAGTTCCTCCCCGAGACGGTTGTGCTCGATCCCGAAAGTTGTCTCCTTTTTTTTCTAGGGCAAATGGGCTTATATACCACAAGATGGGCACTGGAGGATGGCCAGGGGCCCCACTACCCACCAGGGTGCGACAGGGGGTAGGCGGGCCCTGGTGCCTAGTGGGCACCTGGGTGGCCCCCCTCTGGTATTTCTTTTCTCCAATAATTTTTATATACTCCAAAATAAATCTTTGTAAAATTTCAGCCAATTTGAAGATGTGCAGAATAGGTATCTCTGACATAGCTTTTTCAGGTTCAGAATTCCAACTCCTGTCAATCTCCCTCATTGTGTAAACCTTGCATATTATGAGAGAAAAGGCATTAGAATTGCTCGACAAAGTGTTATATTTATCTAAAACACTATAAATAATAGTAGGAATACATGATGCAAAATGGACGTATCAACACCCCCAACCTTAGACCTCGCTTGCCCTCAAGTAAAAGCCGATATCAAAAATCATGTCCACATGTTTAGATAGAGAAGTGTTGATAAAAACAAAATACGAACATAGTAGCATCATGATCAATATTATAACAACAATATTTATTATCATAAAACTTCTCATGAGCAAGTAATAATTCATCACAACATCGAAGTATAATGCATAAACTTTCTTAAAACTAACAAACTATGTTCTCAGTCAACAATGCAATTGCAATTCATCATATTTTTAGGAAGGGTCTCATGTTGGAGCTTTCTAGCAAGTCCACATACTCGACTACCATTTAGTCTTCTATGATTGGTAACACTCACAAAATATATATGGAGCAAAAAGTTTCGGCCAGACACATAGAAAGATAGGGGCTTATAATTTCGCCTCCCAACTTATTCACCTCAGGGGTGATGTCAACAATAATAACTCATGATCACTCATATCCAACTGGATATATCTGCCGAGATCTTTCCCCACCACATGATGCTTGCAAAAGGGAAGAATAAAAAGGAAGAGAGAACACTATTGACTCTTGCATAAAAAGTAAATTCAGAAAAGTAAAAGTTAGGCCCTTCGCAGAGGGAAGCAGGGGTTGTCATGTGATACATCTCCAACGTATCTATAATTTTTGATTGTTCCATGCTATTATATTATCTGTTTTGGATGTTTAATGGGCTTTAATATGCACCTTTATATTATTTTTGGGACTAACTATTAACCGGAGGCCCAGTGTCAGTTTCTGTTTTTGCCTATTTCGGTGTTTCGTACAAAAGGAATATCAAACGGAATCCAAACAGAACAAAACCTTCGCGAGGATCTTTCTTGGAACAAACGCGACCCAGGATACTTGGAGCGAAAGTCAGAGATGCAACGAGGCGGCCACGAGGCAGGAGGGCACACCCAGGGGGGAGGGGGGGTAGGCGCGCCCCCACCCTCGTGGGCCCCTCGTTGCTCCACCGACGTACTTCTTTCGCCTATATATACCCTTATACCCTAAAAACATCCAGGAGAGCCACGAAACCACTTTTCCACCGCCGCAACCTTCTGTACCCGTGAGATCCCATCTTGGGGCTTTTTCCGGCGCTCCGCCGGAGGGGGAATCGATCATGGAGGGCTTCTACATCAACACCATAGCCTCTCCATGATGTGTGAGTAGTTTACCACAGACCTTCGGGTCCATAGTTATTAGGTAGATGGCTTCTTCTCTCTCTTTGGTTCTCAATACAAAGTTCTCCTCGATGTTCTTGGAGATCTATTCGATGTAATACTCTTTTGCGGTGTGTTTGCCGAGATCTGATGAATTGTGGATTTATGATCAAGTTAGCTATGAATAATATTTGGTTCTTCTCTGAATTCTTATATGCATGAATTGTTATCTTTGCAAGTCTCTTCGAATTATCGGTTTAGTTTGGCCTACTAGATTGATCTTTCTTGCAATGGGAGAAGTGCTTAGCTTTGGACTCAATCTTGTGGTGTCCTTTCCCAGTGACAGCAGGGGCAGCAAGGCACGTATTGGATTGTTGCCATCGAGGATAAAAAGATGGGGTTTATATCATATTGCTTGAGTTTATCCCTCTACATCATATCATATTGCTTGAGTTTATCCCTCTACATCATGTCATCTCACCTAATGCGTTACTCTGTTCTTATGAACTTAATACTCTAGATGCATGTTGGATAGCGGTCGATGTGTGGAGTAAATGTAGTAGATGCAGAATCATTTCGGTCTACCTGACACGGACGTGATGCCTATATTCATGATCATGCCTAGATATTCTCATAACTATGCGCTTTTCTATCAATTGCTCGGCAGTAATTTGTTCACCCACCGTAATATATGCTATCATGAGAGAAGCCACTACTGAAACCTATGCCCCCGGGGTCTATTTTCCATCATATAAGTTTCTGATCTACAATTCTTGTTTACTATTTTGCAATCTTTACTTTTTAATCGATACAACAAAAATACCAAAAATATTTATCTTACTATCTTTATCACATCTCACTTTTGCGATTGGCCGTGAAGGGATTGACAACACCTTTATCGCGTTGGTTGAAAGGCTCTTGATTATTTGTGCAGGTACTAGGTGCTTTGCGTGTTATCTCCTACTGGATTGATACCTTGGTTCTCAAAAACTGAGGGAAATACTTACGCTACTTTGCTGCATCATCCTTTCCTCTTCAAGGGAAAACCAACGCATGCTCAAGAGGTAGCAAGAAGGATTTCTGGCGCCGTTGTCGGGGAGATTTGTGCCAAGTCAAGTCAAGATTTGATCTCCCGTCAACTAGCCATCTTTGGCACCATTGTCAGGGAGATCTACGCTCAAGTCAAGACATACCAAGTACCCATCACAAACTCTTGTCCCTCGCATTACATTATTTGACATTCGCCTCTCGTTTTCCTCTCCCCCACTTCACCTTTGTCGTTTTATTCGCCTCTTTTCCGTTCATCTCTTTTTTCCTGCTTCTTGTGTCCTTGGGTGTTTGTGTGCCTATTTGCTCTGATGGCTTTACCAAAAAGCATTGATCCTCACCTTAGAAGGTTGGAATAAATTGAAAACAACGTTAGAAGCTTTATGTCTTTGCAGTTTGAGCATAATAATTTCTTCAGAAATGAGCTTAAAGAACGAAAAAGCTTTATGGAATACATGAATAAAGAGCTTGATGACATGTCTAAGGAATTTTATGGTTTGAAACCTCAGTTTGCCCAGCTTGAAAATTTAGTAGGCCAAATTTCGGATAAGCATGCCACCTTAGTTAAAAAGGTGGCCGCTAAACCGGAAGATCGAGGCAACAATAATGATGAAGATCTAAAAGTAATTGATGTGACTCAAATCTTTGTTTTCCAATATGAATCTTGATAAATATGGGACTGGAGATGAGTCAACTTTAGTTAAAAGGCGTTCCAATGATTCGGAGTTTTTAGATCTTGATGCTGAAATTAACAAAAGTGGGATTGAAGAGATCAAAAATTTACTTAGTAATGAACCCACTATTTTGGATTTCAAGGAATTTAATTATGATAATTTCTCTTTGATAGATTGTATTTCCTTGTTGCAATCCGTGTTGAATTCTCCTCATGCTTATGATCAAAATAAAGCTTTCACTAAACATATCGTTGATGCTTTAATGTAATCTTATGAAGAAAAGCTTGAACTAGAAGTTTCTATTCCTAGAAAACTTCATGATGAGTGGGAACCTACTATTAAAATTAAGATTAAAGATTATGAATGCTATGCTTTGTGTGATTTGGGTGCTAGTGTTTCCATGATTCCAAAAACTTTGTGTGATGTGTTAGGTTTCCGTGAATTTGATGATTGTTCTTTAAATTTGCACCTTTCGGATTCCACCATTAAGAAACCTATGGGAAGAATTAATGACGTTCTTATTGTTGCTAATAGGAATTATGTGCCTGTAGATTTCATAGTTCTTGATATAGATTGCAATCCTACATGTCCTATTATTCTTGGTAGACCTTTCCTTAGAACGATTGGTGCAATTATTGATATGAAAGAAGGAAATATTAGATTCCAATTTCCGTTAAGGAAAGGCATGGAACACTTTCCTATAAAGAAAATTAAATTACCTTATGAATCTGTTATGAGAGCCGCTTATGGATTGCATACCAAACATAACAATACCTAGATCTATTCTTGTTTTCATGCCTAGCTAGGGGCATTAAACGATAGCGCTTGTTTGGAGGCAACTGAATTTTATTTTTGTTTCTTGCTTTTTGTTCCTGTTTACTAATAAATAATTCATCTAGCTTCTGGTTAGATGTGGTTTTATATTTTAATTAGTGTCTGTGCCAAGTAGAACCTTTGGGAAGACATGGGTGAAGTCTTTGCAATCTGGCTGTAAAAAACAGAAACTTTTGCGCTCACGACAATAGATGCCATTTTTTAGTGGAGAGTGATTTTAGGTTGATTCTTTTTGCAGATGATTAATAGATAAATGCATCACGTGCACCAATTTATTTCAGAATTTTTGGAGTTACAGAAGTATGCGTATGAATCAGATTGCTACAGACTGTTCTGTTTTGACAGATTCTGTTTTTCGTATGTTGTTTGCCTATTTTAGTGAATCTATGGCTAGTATCGGGGGTATGAACCATAGAGAAGTTGGAATACAGTATTTTTAACACCAATATAAATAAATAATGATTTCACTACAGTACCTTAAAGTGGTGGTTTGTTTTCTTATACTAACGGAGCTCATGAGATTTTCTGTTAAGTTTTGTGCTGTGAAGTTTTCAAGTTTTTGGGTAAAGATTTGATAGATTTTGGAATAAGGAGTGGCAAGAGCCTGACATTGGGGATGCCCAAGGCACCCCAAGGTAAAATTCAAGGACAACCAAAATCCTAAGCTTGGGGATGCCCCGGAAGGCATCCCCTCTTTCGTCTTCGTCTATCGGTAACTTTACTTGAGGCTATATTTTTATTCACCACATGATATGTGTTTTGCTTGGAGCGTCTTGTATGATTTGAGTCTTTTATTTTTAGTTTACCACAATCATCCTTGCTGTACACACCTTTTGGGAGAGACATACGTGAATCGGAATTTATTAGAATACTCTATGTGCTTCACTTAGATCTTTTGAGCTAGATAATTTTGCTCTAGTGCTTCACTTATATCTTTTAGAGCACGGTGGTGGTTTCATTTTATAGAAATTATTGATCTCTCATGCTTCACTTACATTATTTTTAGAGTCTTTTAGAACATAATGGTAATTTTCTTTGGCTATAAAATTAGTCCTAATATGATAGGCATCCAAGATGGGTATAGAGTGCCTTGAATACTATGAGAAGTTTGATACTTGATGATTGTTTTGAGATATGAAGATGGTGATATTAGAGTCATGCTAGTTGAGTATTTGTGAATTTGAGAAATACTTGTGTTGAGTTTGCAAGTCCCGTAGCATGCACGTATGGTAACCGTTGTGTAACAAATTTGAAGCATGAGGTGTTTCTTTGATTATCATCCTTATGAGTGGTAGTCGGGGACGAGCGATGGTCTTTTCCTACCAATCTATCCCCCTAGGAGCATGCGCGTAGTGCTTGGTTTTTGATGACTTGTAAATTTTTGCAATAAGTATGTGAGTTCTTTATGACTAATATTGAGCCCATGGATTATACGCACTGTCATCCTTCCACCATTGCTAGCCTCTCTAGTACCGCGCAGCTTTCGCCGGTACCATAAACCCACCATATACCTTCCTCAAAACAGCAACCATACCTACCTATTATGGTATTTCCATATCCATTCCGAGATATGTTGCCATGCAACCTTCCACCGTTCCGTTTATTATGACACGCTTCATCATTGTCATATTGCCTTGCATGATCATGTAGTTGACATCGTATTTGTGGCAAGGCCACCATTCAGAATTTTTCATACATGTCACTCTGGATTCATTTCCCATCCTGGTACACCGCCGGAGGCACTCATATAGAGTCATATTTTGTTCTAGTATCGAGTTGTAATCCTTGTGTTGTAAATGAATAGAAGTGTGATGATCATAATTATTAGAGCATTTGTCCTATGTGAGGTAAAAAATGAAAGGCCAAAAAAAGGCCAAATAAAAAAAGGAGAAAGGCCAAATAAAAAAAGAGATGGCCCAAAAATGATGAGAGAAAAATAGAGAAGGGGCAATGTTACTATCCTTTTTCCACACTTGTGCTTCAAAGTAGCACCATGATCTTTATGATAGAGAGTCTCTTATATTGTCAATTCCATATACTAGTGGGAATTTTCATTATAGAACTTGGCTTGTATATTCCAACAATGGGCTTCCTCAAATGCCCTAGGTCTTCGTGAGCAAGCAAGTTGGATGCACACCCACTTAGTTTCTTTTGTTGAGCTTTCATACATTTATAGCTCTAGTGCATCCGTTACATGGCAATCCCTACTCACTCACATTGATATCTATTGATGGGCATCTCCATAGCCCATTAATACACCTAGTTGATGTGAGACCATCTTCCTCCTTTTTGTCTTCTCCACAACCACCATTCTATTCCACCTATAGTGCTATGTCCATGGCTCGCGCTCATGTATCGCGTGAAAGTTGAAAAAGTTTGAAAATACTAAAGTATGAAACAATTGCTTGGCTTGTCATCGGGGTTGTGCATGATTTGAGCATTTTGTGTGACGAACATGGAGCATAACCAAACTATATGATTTTGTAGGGATGAACTTTCTCTGGCCATGTTATTTTGAGAAGACATGATTACTTTTTTCTTGAATCTTTCGGATCGGAACATTCATGCCACAATAAAGAAAATTATATTGAAAATTACGCTAGGTAGCATTCCACATCAAAAAATCTTTTTTATCATTTACCTACTAGAGGACGAGCAGGAATTAAGCTTGGGGATGCTTAATACGTCTGCAACGTATCTATAATTTTTGATTTTTCCATGCTATTATATTATCTATTTTGGATGTTTAATGGGCTTTAATATGCACTTTTATAGTATATTCGGGACTAACCTATTAACCGGAGGCCCAGTGTCAGTTTCCGTTTTTTTGCCTATTTTAGTGTTTCGTAGAAAAGGAATATCAAACAGAATCAAAACAGAACGAAACCTTCGCGAGGATCTTTCTTGGAACAAACACAACCCAGGAGACTTGAGTGAAAGTCAGAGACGCAACGAGGCGGCCATGAGGCAGGAGGGCGCGCCCAGGGGGGTAGGCGCGCCTCCCACCCTCGTGGGCCCGTCGTTGCTCCACCGACGTACTTCTTTCACCTATATATACCCTTATACCCTAAAAACATCCAGGATAGCCACGAAGCCACTTTTCCACCGACGCAACCTTTTGTACCCGTGAGATCCCATCTTGGGGCCTTTTCCGGCGCTCCGCTGGAGGGGGAATCGATCACGGAGGGCTTCTACATCAACACCATAGCCTCTCCGATGATGTGTGAGTAGTTTACCACAGACCTTCGGGTCCATAGTTATTAGCTAGATGGCTTCTTGTCTCTCTCTTTGGTTCTCAATAGAAAGTTCTCCTCGATGTTCTTGGAGATCTATTCGATGTAATAATCTTTTGCGGTGTGTTTGCCAAGATTCGATGAATTGTGGATTTATGATCAAGTTTATCTATGAATAATATTTGGTTCTTCTCTGAATTCGTATATGCATGATTTGTTATCTTTGCAAGTCTCTTCGAATTATCGATTTATTTTGGCCTACTAGATTGATCTTTCTTGCAATGGGAGAAGTGCTTAGCTTTGGGTTCAATCTTGCGGTGTCCTTTCCCAGTGACAGCAGGGGCAGCAAGGCACGTATTGTATTGTTGCCATCGAGGATAAAAAGATGGGGTTTATATAATATTGCTTGAGTTTATCCCTCTACATCATGTCATCTTGCCTAATGTGTTACTCTGTTCTTTTGAACTTAATACTCCAGATGCATGCTGGATAGCGGTCGATGTGTGGAGTAATAGTAGTAGATGCAGAATCATTTCGGTCTACTTGACACGGACATCATGCCTAGATATTCTCATAACGATGTGCTTTTCTATCAATTGCTCGGCAGTAATTTGTTCACCCACCGTAATATATGCTATCATGAGAGAAGCCACTAGTGAAACCTATGGCCCCCGGGTCTATTTTCCATCATATAAGTTTCCGATCTACAATTCTTGTTTACTATTTTGCAATCTTTACTTTTCAATCTATACAACAAAAATACAAAAAATATTTATCTTACTATCTTTATCAGATCTCACTTTTGCGATTGGCCTTGAAGGGATTGAGAACCCCTTTACCGTGTTGGTTGCAAGGTTCTTGATTGTTTGTGCAGGTACTAGGTGACTTGCGTGTACTGGATTCATACCTTGGTTCTCAAAAACTGAGGGAAATACTTACGCTACTTTGGTGCATCACCCTTTCCTCTTCAAGGAAAAACCTGTCTGCGTCCTGGGAACGGGGGTCCCCAGACTTGCCTGCCTGCGGCCCACGGCGTGGCTCCACCAGCGGACCAGTACGGCCCGTCGTCACCAACAAACACTCAAGACCCTCGCGAGGGGCCAAGCCTCGCGAGCCCGACGACACAAGACCTCCTCAGGGGCGGCGTCACTAGGCTGGCTAGTTAGGGGAGGAGAGATCAAGGCAAGGTGAACCTCGCGAGGTTCCTACGATGTCATCCATGACGACCAAGACCAGGCTGGCGCCAGGCGGGCACCAGCGCATAGCGTCCTCGTTTCCTCTTTGGTGCTAAGGAGGGAAGTGCAGGCACGGAGTACCGAGGCATCAGGCAAAGGTTGCCATATCGGTGCTACGAGACCAAGACCAGCAGGACGGCAGGGCGGAGGTCACCGTGGAGCCCAAGACGGCGTCACCACCAAAGCCTTTGGCAGGCGAAGACTACTTTTGTCAGGATAGCTTGTACTAGTTGTCCCCCTTCAAATTGACCGTTGTTGGCTCCCTTACCGCTCAATATTTGCGGAGAGGACCAGGGCCTCTATAAATAGGACTAGCCACCATAGTAGGAGGCATCTCGAACTCATCTTGAGCAATCCTCACCAACACGCTCACCGAGCACAAGAAAACCTCACCTCAGGAGGTTGTTCTTCCACTTGTACTGTTCATCCTTAGACCAAGAGGCAATCCACCACCACCACACTAGAGTAGGGTATTACACCACAACGGTGGCCCGAACCAGTATAAATCTCGTGTCTCTTGTGTTGCGAGTTCGTCGAGCTAAGCCTTTGAGATCGCGGCGAGGTTGAGGGTGTGATTAGGTAGGGGGAGATCTCTGCGCGCACCCCAGTGTTCGAACCTCAAGGGTTTTGCTGGAACCCGAAATCCGACATTTGGCGCGCCAGGTAGGGGTGCGCCGGAGCTTTCCTTCCGTCGATCTGCGCTTCGCCACCACCGCGCTTCGCCCCCATAGCAGGCGCCGCGCTTCCCGCTCTGACGACCGATGCCAGCGGCGGGGCCAGGGGGCTCTGAGCCTTGACCCCCGCCTTACGACAGGTGCGGAGGCCGCCCAAGTTCAAGCTAGAGATGCCACCGCGCTATGACGGCGTGGCGGACCCGGTGGCTTTCCTGTTGGCATACGAGGAGGCCGTCCTTGAGGCCGGGGGCGTCAACAAGGTCATGGCCAACTGGCTTCCCATGGCCCTCACTGGCGTGCCGCGTGCCTGGCTGCTCAACCTCCCCGGATCCAAGGTGGCATCTTGGGAGGAGTTGCGCGACCTCCTCGCCGCGTGCTTCGTGGCACCAGCGCCCCATGCGGTCGCGGCCCTCCTCGGCGGCTCGCAAGCACCGCCGTCAGATCGCCATGTAAAGCCGTTCCTTCGCCAGATCAGCGCCATTTCCGCGCGGCAGGGGGCTCCCCTTGGTTGGGTAGCACCCAAGGCCGACCTGACCTTCGACTCAGGAGACCACCCCGTCACCACCGTCGGCTCGGGCGTGCTCCCAGTGCTTTGCACGTCCACCATCTGCCACGTAGCCGTCACCAAGACCCTCATCGACGCCGGCGCCGGCCTCAACGTGCTCTCAGTGGAGGCCTTCAGCCTCCTTCACATACCACTCGAGCGGCTCCACCCCAGCAAGTCCTTCTCCGGCGTCGGCGGCGGCTCCTCCAACCCCCTGGGGCAGATCCGGCTTCCCGTGACCTTCGGCACCCGCGACAACTACCGCACCGAGTCGATCGACTTCGACATCGCCCGCATCGGCCTCCCGTACAACGCTATTCTCGGGTACCCGGCTCTGGCTCAGTTCATGGCGGCGACTCATCCTGCCTACAACCTCATGAAGATGCTGGGGAGCAAGTCCGTCCTCACCGTGGCTGGGGACAGCAAGGAAGCCTTGGAGGCCCTCAAACTCGCCTTCAAGGCCGCGGCGCCGGCCTGTTCGGCCGGCAAGGCTGAACCCAGAGCCAAGGGGGCTGCGCCAACCAAGAAGAAGCAGCTATTCACTCAAGGCCAAGCCAGGACGAAACAAATACCGATCGACGAGGAAGGGGCCTCAGGCGCCACCTTTACCATAGGCGCTCACCTCGCCCCAGATCAGGAAAGGGCGCTGGTGGACTTCCTGAGGGCAAACAAGGAAGTGTTCGCCTGGGAGCCCAAGCAGCTAGTTGGGGTCCCGAGAGATGTGATTGAGCATCATCTGAAAGTGTGCCCCAACGTGCGCCCTCTGAAGCAGAAGGCGTGGCGACAGTCCGCGGAGAAACAGACCTTCAGCATCCAAGAAACCCGCAAGCTGGAGGCGGCAGGTGTCATTCGTGAAGTCTGGTACCCAGAGTGGTTGGCGAACCCTGTCGTCGTGCCGAAGAAAGGAGGGAAGGAGCGCATGTGCATCGACTTCACCAACCTCAACAAGGCCTGCCCTCAAGACCCATTCCCACTGCCGCGCATCGACCAAATTGTCGACTCCACCGCCGAGTGCGACCTGCTATGCTTCCTGGATGCATTCTCTGGGTATCACCAGATCAAGATGGCGGTGGAAGACGTGGAGAAGACGGCCTTCCTGACCCCGTGTGGGGTGTACTGCTATACTTGCATGCCTTTCGGACTGTGCAACGTGGGAGCGACCTTCCAGCGGCTGATGCACATCGCCTTAGGACGCCAGCTCGGGAGAAACGCAGAGGTCTACGTCGACGACATTGTGGTGAAGTCTCGGGAGGCGAGAACTTTGATCCAAGACCTGGAGGAGGCCTTCGCGAGCCTACGCCAGGTGGACTTGTGGCTCAACCCGAAGAAATGTGTGTTCGGTGTCCCTTCAGGCAAGCTGCTGGGTTTCCTTGTGTCCCACAGGGGGATCGAGGCCAACCAGAAAAGGTCAACGTAATTGAAGACATGAGCCCACCACAGACCCTCAAGGAGATGCAGAAGCTTGCCGCCTGTGTGACCTCGCTGGGGCGTTTCATCTCCAAGCTGGGGGGAGCGCGCCTTGCCGTTCTTCAAACTGATTAAGAAGAAGGGCCCGTTTGAGTGGACCCCCGAGGCCGACCTGGCATTTCAAGACCTCAAGAGATACTTGACCAGCCCGCCAGTGATGGTGGCACCTCGACCTCTCGAGCCCTTGGTGCTCTACCTGTCTGCCACACCCCACTCCGCCAGCGCAGCGCTGGTGGCCCTTAGGGAAGAGTGCCAGGCCAAGGGCCCGCCAAGTGGAACCACGAGGCCGGACGAAGTGGCGCGGCGGCAAGGCGATGCTCCTGAAGCTGCGGCTGCTTCGGCAGGCCGCCAAGCCCCTGAAGCCGAATACCCCAAAGAGACACCTCAACCCCCGGGAGCCGAAGATTCCGACAGCTCTCCCGCCCTCATCGAGCACCCGGTGTACTTCGTCAGCACAGTGCTACGAGATGCGAGGGCACGATACCCCATGCCTCCGAAGATCCTGCTCGCGCTCCTGGTGGCCTCACGCAAGCAGCGCCACTACTTCCAGGGTCACCCCATCAAGGTCGTCTCGGCTTACCCGCTGGAAAGAGTGCTCAGAAGCCCCAATGCTGCCGGACGAGTTGCTGAATGGAACATCGAGCTGCAAGCGTTTGACTTGGAGTTCAGCATGACCAGGGTCATCAAGGGGGCTGCGCTCGCAGATTTTGTGGTAGAATGGACCGGCGCCCCGGAGCTCGAAGCAGGCGAGAACCAATCCCTATCTCTAGGGAGCGAAGCGCTGGACAGCTGGGTTATGTACTTCGACGGCGCGTTCTCACGCCAGGGCGAGAGGGCTGGAGCAGTGCTTATCTCGCCCACCCAGGACAAGCTCTGCTACGCCGTGCAGATCTGCTTCCAGCAGGGCGAGAAGGTCTCCAACAACATAGCAGAGTACGAGGGCCTCATAGCTGGCCTCAAGGCTGCGGTGGCCCTAGGGTGAAGCGTCTCACCATCAAGGGAAACTCGCAGCTCCTCGTCAACTTCTCCAACAAAGTGTATGAGCCGAAGGATGAGCACATGGAGGCGTACCTTGGGGAGGTACGCAAGATGGAAAAGCAGTTCTTGGGCCTGGAACTGCAGCATGTGCCCCGTGGCACCAACAAGGAAGCCGACGACATCGCCAAAAGAGCATGCAAGCGCCTACCCCAAGAGCATGGCATCTTCGAGGAGCAGCTCTTCAAACCATCAGCAACACCGGCACTCTCGAGAACATCGCTATCTCGGGAGGAGCTGCCTCAACCACCTGCCTTGGGAGCCTCGGCCTGTGGCCCGACCTCGGGAGCGTGCTTCCTCTTAGTGCTCGAGCCTCAGGAGGGATGCTGGACCGAGGAATTCAAGGAATACCTGACACAAGGGACACTGCCCGAAAATGAGGAGGTCACGGAGCGTGTGGCCCAACAGGCCACGGCATACTGTATCCGGGACGGTGAGTTATACAGGAAGTGGCCAAATGACATTTCCCTGCGTTGCATCTCCATGGAGCAAGGGAAAGTGCTGCTAGGCAACATACACGGCGGGGACTGTGGCCACCACTCGTCGTCATGGACCCTCGTCAGCAAGGTGTTTTGCAGCGGGTTCTATTGGCCTACGGCGCTCAACGACGTGACCGAGCTGGTGAAGTCCTGCGAGGCCTGTCAGTTCCACGCCAAGCAGATCCATCAACCGGC
This sequence comes from Triticum aestivum, assembly GCF_018294505.1. Taxonomy (NCBI): domain Eukaryota; kingdom Viridiplantae; phylum Streptophyta; class Magnoliopsida; order Poales; family Poaceae; genus Triticum; species Triticum aestivum. The sequence goes on from NC_057802.1 coordinate 260,290,362, forward strand.
TCAGGGCCTCCAGACCATCCCACTCTCATGGCCATTCACGGTCTGGGGGCTGGATATCTTGGGCCCGTTCCCTCGAGCGCCTGGGGGTTACCGCTACCTCTAAGTCACCATCGACAAGTTCACCAAGTGGGCAGAGGTAGAAGCTGTCCGCACCATCCCGGCCGGTTCCGCGGTCAAATTCATCAGAGGTCTCGTGAGCCGGTTTGGGGTGCCCAACCGCATCATCACCGACAACGGCTCACAGTTCACTAGCAATCTCTTCAAAACATATTGTGCTAACCTTGGAACGCAGATCTGCTATGCTTCCGTGGCACACCCCAGGAGCAATGGTCCAGCCGAACGCGCCAACGTGGAAGTCTTGAGGGGCCTCAAGACCAGGACCTTCAAGAAGAAGCTCGAGGCTTGTGGTAGGGGCTGGCACGACGAGCTCCAGTATGTGCTGTGGTCCATTCGCACCACCGCCACCAAGCCGACAGACGAGACACCGTTCTTCCTCGTTTACGGAGCAGAAGCGGTTCTCCCACACGAGGTCAGGCATCGCTCCGCATGGGTCCTGGCGTTCGATGAAACGCAGCAGGACGCCATGCGGGGGATGGATCTCGTGCTGGGGGAGGAGCACCGCCGTGAAGCCTCACTCCGAGTTGCGAGGTACCAGTAGGCGCTGCGGCGGTACCACTGCCGCGGCGTCTGCTCCAGGACACTCAAGGTGTGTGATCTTGTCCTAAGGCGGGTGCTCTCCAGGGAAGGGCTGCACAATCTCTCGCCCATGTGGGAGGGCCCGTTTCGGGTCACCCATGTCTCCAGGCCTGGCGCCGCGCGCCTGGAGACACAGGACGGGATCCCCATCCAGAACGCCTGGAACATCCAGCACCTCCGGAATTTCTACCCATGAAGAAAGTCCCGGCACGTGTGAAGAAGGCCCAGTGCCTATGAAGGTCTCCGCTCGTGACATTCTCACGTAATAATGAGTGGGGCTGTACACGCCTCGGAGTCTCAGGAGTGCCGCCCTCAGGCCTCTGGGGCTCCGTCCCACGTCCTAGATGCAGCACTTAGCTCCGCGCTGGTGAGAAGAAAAGAAGACTAGACTAGGTGCCGGACGCGGCTTTTCATTTGATTTTCGTAGTTGGCTCACCCCTCTTTAATCGAAATTTTCTTTCCGGTGTTCCTTGCCGATTTGGTTCCAACGCCTTCTGCCTCTGTTTCTGCCTTCGGTTCTCTATTTGACCTGTACTCTCTCGGCATCCTTCGCGAGGGGGCTGGCCAGGTGCCCTCGTGAGCGTCTTGACCTTTTTTTCACGAGGCACCCTCGTTCGAGCCGCAAACTGGCGCACCTCTCTCAATCCGTGTCCCTCGGGTACCGCGATACGAGGCATTGGGTTGTGGCCAGAGGCACCCGCGACCAGGGCTTGGATCTCCTAACATTTTTTGCAGTTCCTCCTCACCAGGTACTGAGAAACGCACGCCTCGCGAGGTGGAAACTACTTCAAGCGCGTCGAGCTAAGTTTTTCCTACGTGCCTATATAAAACATTGATATTGCGACGCAGCACGGGAATGATAAACACAACATAACAACTTAGAAATCATAGTTTGTTGCACGCCCCCATAGGGCCCCATACTTGTCTGTCTCAATGCAGGAAGGAAAAGAGGAACGAAACAAAAGTGGCACGTGCCCCCGCAGCAGCTCGCGAGTACGGGCCCATGACGCTCTCCCGAGCTCAGTCGGGCCCTTCCTCGCACTTCACTAGGGCGCGACGGCGAGATGACCCGTTGCCACCTTAAAAGCGAGCGCGGCGGCGTGGCGGCTGGTCGTAGCCACCACTGCTGGAGCTGTCGCCGGAGGAAGAACCGCCGCAGCTGGGCGCGCGATCTTCCTCACCCTCATCCCGACCGTCGCCAAGGCCAAGCACTTCGTCGCCGTCGTTGTCCTCGAGGCAGCACCCGGCGCGGCGGCCGTCTTCTCCGAACACCCTCACGTAGAGGGTCGCGTTGCCGTCGTTTGAAGTGGAGGGTGCATCACCTGCCCAGGCCACACGCGCGGGCAAACGTTTGCTAGCCGCGAGCCAGAGCCACATTGCCGGCAACGGAGCTCTCGACCGCGACCCACGAAGCTTTGCTGCAACAGCCATCCGCCTGCAGCCAGAGCCTGCCTGGACCCGTGGCCGGCAGTTCGCCGGCGAAGAAGCGCGGGAGCTGAAGCCAGGAGCCAGCGGGGTTCGCCAACCACACCACGAACTCCGGCAGCACCTCCGCCGAGTGGAAGCACGGCCGGGGAGGCCGTGCGACCATGGCGCGCCTCCCTTCATCAACGGGGCTGCTTCGACGTAGGCGGTTCCCACCACGGGAAGGGGCACCGCCGCGGCCGCGGGGGGGGGGGGGGGGGGGGGGGGTCGCGGAGTGCTTGCGAGCACGACCGCATCCACGCTTGGACGACGGAGAGCCGGGCCCCTCCTGGCGAGCCTTCCCCTTCTCCGCGGCCGAAAACCTCTTCGCAAGCGTCGTGGGAGTCGCTACTGGCAATGGATCAAGGAAGGAGAAGCGAGCAGAATGGGAAGAGATGGGCGACGGGGGCTCTGCCCCCTCCTCATTTATAGCAGGAGAAGGCCAACCAGTGCCCCCCACGATCACAGGTAATGATGGTTTTTCCTTGCACGTAGCAGGGACTCGTCAAGTCGGGCAGTTGTCGAGGCAGCATGGGGAAGTGGAGACGCCCACGTCCAATCAATCGCCACGTGTCAAACAAGGCCGCAGGCTGTTGGGGACCGCGGTGCTCCGCACTTGCCCTTTGGCTTCGCCTCGAAGCCAAGTCCGAGCGCGCCTTGGGCCGGGGGGCTACTGTCGGCGTCCTAGGAACGGGGGACTCCAGACTTGCCTGCCTGCGGGCCACGGCGTGGCTCCACCAGCGGCCCAGTACGGCCCGTCGTCACCAACAAACACTAAAGACCCTCGCGAGGGGCCAAGCCTCGCGAGGCGGATGACACAAGACCTCCTCAGGGGCGGCCTCACCAGGCTGGCTCATGAGGGGCGGAGAGATCAAGGCAAGGCGAACCTCGCGAGGTTCCTACGACGTCAGCCATGACAACAAAGACCAGGCGGGCGCCAGGCGGGCACCAGCGCGCACAGCGTCCTCGTTTCCTCTTTGGTGCTAAGGAGGCATGCGCATGCGCGGAGTACCGAGGCATCAGGCAAAGGTTTCCATATCGATGCTATAAGACCATGACCAGCAGGACAGCAGGACGGAGGTCACCGTGGAGCCCAAGACGGCATCACCACCAAAGCGTTTGGCAGGCGAAGACCACTTTTCTCAGGATAGCTTGTACTAGCTGCCCCCTTTCAAATTGGCCGTTTTTGGGTCCCTTCCCGCTCAATATTTGGGGAGAGGACCAGGGCCTCTATAAATAGGACTAGCGACCACAGTAGGAGGCATCTCAAACTCATCCTGAGCAATCCTCACCCACACGCTCACCGAGCACAAGAACACCTCACCTCAGGAGGCTGTTCTTCCACTTGTACTGTTCATCCTCAGCCCAAGAGGCAATCCACCACCACCACACTGGAGTAGGGTATTACACCACAATGGTGGCCCGAACCAGTATAAATCTCGTGTCTCTTGTGTTGCGAGTTGATCGAGCTAAGCCTTTGAGATCGCGGCGAGGTTGAGAGTGTGATTAGGTAGGGGGAGATCTTCGCACGCACGCAAATGTTCAAACCTCAAGGGTTTTGCCAGAACCCAAAATCTGACAAAACCAACGCATGCTCAAGAGGTAGCATCATGTGCTTTTTGTTTTCGGATGTAAAAGCTCCTAATTCAAAGGAATGTCACATTATATTGCCCCTTACGATAGCAACCTTTACTATGCAGTCAGTCGCTTTTATTAATTTGCCACCACAAGTGTCGGTGCAACAAACCCTGGGTCCGTCGCCCAGACTATGCACAGGCATGAGAACATGATCACAACACCAAGATCAGATCAAAGAGCAATGGACCAGTCCTTTGAAGGATCGACGTACTGATAAGGAAGACCAAGAAGAGCCAGAAGAGCAAGTTATCGCTAAGGAAAGAACCTCCTTTGCCGGGCAGGCGAGCCTGGCAAGGTTGGGTTTGATCCGGAAGCAAGCTTCCAGATCGTCCCGGTAGGCCTTCCGGGGCAAGCGGGGGCAAGCCACGCCACCGCTCCACCTCACAACCAACCCAAGTCGTCAATTAGTGCGGTGTCAAGCCGCAAAGACACTAAGTGGCTGCTATTTGCCACATGGCAGCCACTTCCTACAACAAATACCTCTATATGACAACCGTCCTGGGATGTGACAAGCAAGCAGGCGCAAAGCTGGCAAAACGGCCCGACAGGGCCTGCCGGGCGAGCTATGATGTGACGCTGAGCGATGCATTTAATGCACTCTATCAGACCGCAGAGTTAGGTCTGATAGCAGTGTTTGCTATCTAATCAGTGCGTAATGACTGATTTGCCACCGTGGTGACCCCTTAATCTATAAAAAGGAGGCTCATGGCAACCTTAGAAGGGGTTGGTTAGTTGATTGGCTGACAAGAACCCTCAGAGAGCCATACGCGCATAGCCGTTCTGGCCCCGAGGCAATCCTGCCAGGAAAACGTGCTGCGCTCGCCATCATCTTTTCCACCATCAATCCACCAAAGCAGGAGTAGGGTTTTACGCCTCACGGCAGCCAGAACCTGGGCAAAAACTGCCCGCGTGATCTCTGCCGTGCTATTCCACGCTCCTCCGCTCTTTGTGAAACGTGCCATCCCCCCGTCGAACCAGAAAGGGGCTCTTGGTCCCATTGGTGGTCGTGCTTTCCCATGACTTCTTTGGCGCGCCACGTAGGGGGATCACTTGCACAAACCCGAAAGTGTGAGTAGCGCGTCATCTTCATCACCATTTTCATCATCGATGGCTCCATCGACTATGGCGCCCAAGAAGAAGTGCACTGCCGCAGCTCACCCGTCCACCTCGGAGGCTCCTCCACCCGCGGTCGCCGATGCCGCGGGGAATGTGGAGGCGCACGAGCATGTGGGTGTTGCGGAGTACGCGGTGGCGCAGGCGGCGTTGTCACCACGTCCCCCATGGCCAAAGCAGGAGCGGAAGACACCGGAGGAGAGCAGCATCCGCACCATCCCAGCGGTCATGCTCCGCGAGGTACGAACGAAGGGGTTATTCCGTCTGTACCTCTTCCACTCACCGAAGGGTACAACTGCAGTGGTGGCACCCGGTCTGGGGCGAATCGCCACCCTCCGGCCGCCCCCGTCACGGGCGCGACCGTAGGGCGGGCGCCTCCCCCGGAGCGAGTTGACCCAACCACTGTGCCTAATGAAGCCACTTGCCCTCAAGAGCCTTGACCACATCACCATGCCATCCAAGCGGCTAGCTCGCAACAGCGAGGGCGTGTCACCGTCGCCGCCGGCACCGTCAGAAGCCAGGCAACGATGCGGTCTACATCATCATCACCAATGCCAAGCACCGCTACGATGGCCATGGCACGGGCCCAGCTGCTGTTGAGGTTCCTGTCGGCGGCCGATCAGATGGGTGAGTGGAGAGCGACCATTCAGTGTCTGATTGGCTTCGCTGAGGCTGGGGCTGATAGGGAGCTGGCCCGCCGCGGCCTCCCCAGGCGAAGATGGCGGCTCGCGCTGCTGGCCGTACGGAAGGGGCCACCCCATTGTGTACTCCCCACCACGACCATCAACACGGGAGCCACGAAATCAAGAACCCGGCAACGTCTCGATGGTCTCTTCCGACCCTCGAGCACATCAAGGCCAACGGCAAGCCCCGGAGGACAGGCGGAGGGGAGGCGCACACGTCGTTGTCGAGCGATGCCGCGGCGACCTCTGCGGACCAATGGGTGGGATGGCCCCGACGTCGATGAGCCTATGCTCGAGGGTAGCGGGTGCCTGCTTTTCGAGGTTGGGTGCCCTGCCTTCACCCGTGAGCTGCGGCAAGTCCGTTGGCTGTCCGCTCGCACGTGCAAGCCAGAGATACCCGAGAAGTATGATGGGAGACTGAACCCAACAGAGTTCTTGAGCGTCTACACCATCGATGTTCAGGCTGCCGGGGGAAGAGATGAGAAGTTGTTCGCCAACTACTTCCCTTTGACACTCAAGTCCAATGTGAGGTCTTGGCTGATGCACCTGCCGGAGAACTCCATTTGAACATGGGCTGAGCTGTGCCATGAGTTCATTGGCGCCTTCACGGGCGGCCATCAAGAACCAGGACGGCCCAGCGACTTGCAGCTGCTCCAACAGAAATAAGGAGAGACTCTACACAAGTATTTGTAGTGATTCAGCAGAGTCCATAGAAATATCCCAGATATCCACCCGGCGGCCGTGATAGCTGCCTTCCAATCCAATGTGCAGAACCGCAGGATACGTTCCAATATGAATGTTCGATTGCCCAAGACTGTGAAGGAACTTTACACCTTGGTGGACAAATGTGCTCGGGTGGAGGAGGGAAGGAAACTCCCTGGAGAGGAAGAATGCGTCGACATCGACTTAGAGGATGACGATGAATCCAGCAGTTAGAAGAAGAAGAACAAGAAGCACAACTAGAGGCGCAAGGATAAGGCAGTGATAACCGTCGAAGGATCGGGCACGCCTAGTACCGGCAAGAAGGCTATGGGTGAAGGCCCCGACAAGGAAGTTGTCGCGTGCGTTGACTGCCAGGAGGCTGCGGCTGCCGAGAAGGCTGGGAAGGATATGGGATGTACTGCAAGATTCATCAGACCATATTAAAGGCCACGACCTCCAAGAGTGTCATCAGGTTGAGCAGCTCGTCAAGAGGAAGAGGGCTGAATATGAGAAGCGTGATAAGGAAAAAGGTCAGAATGGCACTGGCCGGAAGGGCCGAGGCGGTGGAGCAAATCGCCCCGGCAAGGCTCCTCGGAACCACGGAAAACCCGCGAGGGGCAAAGAGAAGGAAGGTTGCGATGATGAGAGTGATGGAGGAGATTAAGAGGAAACCAGCGAGCAGGAATTCCAGAAGGCCACTGACGCCCCGTGTGACGGGGGTGCATCTTTGCACTCCTCTCCCTGCCGACTTAAACGGTGGGCGCGTGAGGTCAATGCCATGGAGCCAGCGACAGAGTCTCGGAAGCCGCTCAAATGGTCACGCACGCCCATCATATTTGATGGAGAGGACCATCCTGACTGCACTACCGCGGTAGGGTGTTTGCTGTTGTTGGTCTCCAATAATTCGCAACCTCAAAGTCACAAAGATTTTGGTTGACGGCGGGGCCCGGTTAAATCTGATTTCCCCAAAGGTTATCAGCAAGCTTCAGATAGCAGAGGAAGAACTAAAGGTCACGGGCATGTTTCAAGGAGTCAATCCCGGCAGGAGTCATCCTAAGGGGAAGATCACATTGCCAGTGACATTTGGGGGATAATTGAACTATCCAGACTGAAAAGGTTGTGTTTGATGTGGTCGACCTCCCCCTACTATACAATGGGATCCTTTGACGCCCAGCTCTGGCAAAATTCATGGCGGCATCCCCCTATGCCTACAACACTTTGAAGATGCCAGGGCCGGTAGGAGTCATTTCCATTCCGTCCGACGAGAAGGACACAATCATTTGCATGGATAAGATGTACTGGCACGTAGTCACGGCAGAGGCCGCCGCAGTAGCAGTTCCCCCCAAGGAAAACAAAGGAAAGAAGAAGGGTTGCAGTGACACCAACAAGGAATCCGGGAAGCGTACCTCTTCGGAGTGCACTGCGCCTGTTGATGACTTGCCGGAGAGTTCCAACGGCAAGATCCAAGGTTGCTGCACCACATGTGAAAAAGGCCCCGGCAGGGCTGGCTGGTGTTGATGGTACCTTCACTATCAGCGTCACCCTTGATGACAAATAGGAAAGCGCGCTCGTTGCCTTCCTGCAGGCGAATATCAATGTGTTTGCCTGGCAACCATCTGATATCCCCGGTGTCCCTAGGGAGGTAATCGAGCAGCACGTTGTTGTCTTCCCACATGCCCAACCCGCCAAGCAGAAGGTTCAAAAGTAGGCCTTGGAGAGGCAGCAGTTCATCACCGACGAGATTAAGAAGCTTGAGGCAGCTGGTCTGGTCAGAGGAGTACTGCATCCGACATGGTTAGCAAACCTAGTGGTCGTATGCAAGGCTAATGGGAAATGGAGGCTTTGCATAGATTTCACAGATCTCAACAAGGCTTGCCCGAAAGACCCACTTCCCTTGCCGCGCATTGACCAGATTTTGGACTCCACTTCGGGTTGTTATTTGCTCTCTTTTCTGGATGCATACTCTGGATATCATCAGATCTTCATGTCCAAGGAAGACGAAGAGAAGACCTCATTCATCACCCCATGTGGTACGTACTGTTTCGTGTGCATGCCATTCGGGTTAAAGAGTGCCGTGTCCACTTTTGCAAGAGTAGCCCAGATTGGTTTTGAACCACAATTGCACAGAAACATTGAGGCATATATGGATGATATTGTGGTCAAGACCAGGGACAGATCAACCCTCATCTAGGATTTGGAGGAGACATTTGCTAATCTGTGCAAGATCAACTTGAAGCTAAATCCGGAGAAGTGTGTGTTTGGCATTCCCTCCGGCAAGCTACTTGGGTTCTTCGTGTCCCATCGTGGGATCGAAGCCAACCCCGACAAGATCAAGGCTATTGAGCAGATCCAGGCACCCAGGATACTCAGAGATGTGAGGCGTCTGACAGGGTGCGTTGCCGCACTTAGCAGATTCATCTCCAAGTCTGTCGAGTGCGCCCAGCCGTTCTTCAAAATTTTGAAGAAGACAGGGCCCATGAAGTGGACCCCAGAAGCAGACGCAGCATTACAAGATTTGAAGACCTACTTGTCCTCTGTGCCCACTTTGGTTGCTCCCAAACCACAAGAGTCGTTGCTACTATACCTAGCGGCAACTAATCAAGTGGTTACTGCAGCCCTAGTGGCACAGCGGGAAGTAGAGGAAAGAGAGAGTGAGCAAAGCCCGGCAGGACCGGATGAGGATCAGGACAAGGAGGAGCACGGCAGTAGGGGCAACCCCAAGTATGCGGCAAGGAAGAAAGTGGTGCAACGCCCAGTATACTTCGGCAGTTCCCTATTACAGGGGGCTAGATCGAGGTACTCTAGTATGCAAATGTCACAGCCCCAGATCAGCCCTTGTCTGACTTTGCTTGTTCCTCATGCATCATGTTTAAATTTTGCTTAAACTTGAAATAGGGGTGATCAATCCCTAGCACCCAAAAGAACTCAACTAGGTTCAACTTAAAAACATTTTCAATGAACCCAAATGCCCTTTAGAAAAGTTCATGATTTTTGATAAAGGTAAAATCCTCTGCCAAAAATGATAAACATATTTCTAGGTCATTTTTGGATTTTTGAATTAACTCATATTGTATTTGAATTGGGGCATTTAAATCCTATAAATATTTTAAATGCTCTAATAATTCTGAAACTAGTTGAGGGCTGTTGGAAATATTTTCAAAAGTGCCCACAATTTTTATCAGGATTTTACAAAATGAGTTAGTATTTTTACTAATTCAAAACAGATCAAAATAAATAGAAAACAGAAACAATTAAAGAAAAGAGAGAGAAAGGAGTATTACCTGGCGCTTACCTGGACTGGGCCGGCCCACCTGGCCCATGCCAGTCACCACCTACCTTTGCCAGTAGGCAGAGGAGGGGGACAGCGCACCGCCGCCGAGCACGCGCCCGCGCCACCTCCTGCTTCCCCGGCCCCTCCTGGCGATGCCACGACGACGCCCCGAAGCTCCTCGCTCCTCTCCCTCACTCTCTGCTCTCTCCCTCGCCCTCTGCTCCCTCTCCCGAGCACACCCGAGCGGAGCTCGTCGACGCCGCTCGCCGTAGCCATGGCCACCGGCCACCCCTGGCCCCGCCGATGAGTCCACGAGCTCCGCCTCGACGCCTTGAAGCTCCCCCTCAACGCGAGCATCGCCGGACGCCCTGTCGCCTCGCCATCGACCCATCGTCTCCGCGCACGGCCGTGCATCGCCGCCGCCAAATTCCGACGCCGTCCGTGCCTCCCCGAGCTCGTCGAGAACCTCTTCGTGACCGCGGTGAGCCCCCGGTCATTTCCCCCTAACCCTGTCCCTGTTTGGTTGCCGTAGCACCATTCCCCACGAGCACCAAAGCTCGCCACCGCCATTGCCAACGAGCTCCGTGCTCCTGAGCTCGGCCGCTCGCCCGAGCATCACCAGCGTGCTCGCCGCGCTCCTCTGAACCTGTAGCACCCACGGGTTCGCTCTGCCGTGCGCCGTAGCGCCATCTCCGCCGTTGCCCGAGCTCCGGCCGCCGCCCAAGTGGTTGCCACCGTAGTTCCCGACCTCCCCTCGCCCAGCCGCCTGCTCCGTTGGATGCGGTGCACGTCTAGCAGCCCGTAGGTCCAAACCCTGAGCCCAATGGTCGCCGGAGGGCGTTTCCCGAGCCCCTCCGCCGCGTCTGTCGCCGCCGGCGTCAAGCCGCCGGCGCGTTTGACCTTTTGACCAGGGGTTTGACTTCCCCTAGGTCACTGACATGTGGGCCCAGGCCTTAACTAATCTAGATTAGGTTTAGTTTAATTCTAATTAACTCTGCTAGTTAACCTTGTCACTGACGTGTGGACCCCACTGTCAGGTTTGACTTGGCCAGCCCTTTGACCTGCTGACGTCATGCTTACACATTGCTGACGCAGTAAATAGTTTCTGTATTTAAAATAATTCAGGAATTCCAGAAAATAGTATAAACTTCTAAAATTCATAGAAAATCAACCGTAGCTCATAATGAAATATTTTATATATGAAAAATTATCAGAAAAATCCAATCTATCCATTTATGCTACTTTCATGCATGAAAAACCAACTTATACCTGCTGTATAAGTGAAAACATTCAAATGGCATTTTAAATGCTCAAACTAGAGTTTGCATTTGAACCTTCGGTTCAAATGGGCTCCCTTGCACTTGTTGCTAGCTACATTAGCTCAATTCACAGCATATTGCCATGTCACATTCATGCATCATATTGTTGCATTGCATTGATTGTGTTTCCTCTCTGTTGCCGGTGTTGTCCCCTCTCGGTAGACGTTGTTCCGGCGTTGTGATCGTTGACACTAATGAAGACTCAATGCTATCTTCAGAAGTGCCAGGCAAGAAAAACCCCCTTGTTCATTCCGATACAATCCCATTCTCTCGCTCCTGCTCTCTTTTACTGCATTAGGACAACAACGATTCAACTGTTACATGCTGCGGTAGTTGAACCCCTTATCCTCTCCATGACCTGTCATTGCCACAGTAAATAGATGAAACCCACTAGCATGAGTAGGAGTTGTTTGAGCCCTGATGTGCCTACTCATTCATGCTTGTTTGTCATGCCTGCTACTGCTTAGAGTTGAGTCGGGTCTGATTCATCGGGGATGAGTTGGAATGGTGATGAACATGTCCTACTGTGTGCGAGCTAAGTGTATGAACACGTTTTGGTAAAGGTAGCGGTGAGAGGCCATGTAGGAGTACATGGTGGGTTGTCTCATTGCAGCCGTCCTCAGGAACTGAGTTCTGTGTTTGTGATCCATGATACAGTTACTACCACGCATTGGGCCCGAAACCAATGGACCCTCTTGGCTTCTTAATCACCCTTGTCCTCTGTCCAGGAGTTGCAAGTAGTTTCTGGTGTTTGTAGTATGCTGGAGGCCGTGGGCAGCGCCGACCGGAGGGGTGGGTTGTGATGTGGCCGGGCATGCCGGGCGCCCGTTTGGTGTCTCGGAATCCTGCACAAATCGTTCGGGGCCGTATGTGGAAACCTCGGCCGGACTCCCTGCGGATGGAACCTGAATAGGCGATAAACCTGGACTAGAGACTTGAGTGTTTAGGTAGGCTGTGGCCGACTCCCTCGCCAGGCTTCCGCTTGAAGGTTGCCGAGGTACACGACGTGTACATGGTGGTAAGTGGCGAGAGTGTGTGTGACGAAGTACACCCCTGCAGGGTTAACATCATCTATTCGAATAGCCGTGTCCGCGGAAATGGACTTCTGGGTTGCCTATAACAGTTCATAGACAAGTGAAAGTGGATACTCTAAAATGCGCAAGATAAGCGTGAGTGCTATGGATGGCATTCTCGTAGGGAGACGGGAGCGGATCCATAGTGGAGTATTGATATGATGAATATGTGGACTCGTGTGCGCCACCTCAAAAGAGTTACTTGCAGTCGTAGTTTAGGATAGCCACCGAGTCAAAGCTGGCTTGCTACAGTTAAACTCCACCACCCCTTTTGTTGATACCGATGCATATGTAGATATTTCTGATGTAAGTCTTGTTGGGTACATTTGTACTCACGTTTGCCTATTTTATGTTTTGCAGAGAGACGTCAGTCTCGCTAGTAGTTCCGTGTGGACTTCGACGTTTAGCTTGATACCTCAGCTACGATCTTGTGCCCTCGGCAGGATCTAGTAAATAGTCAGGCTTCTCAGCCTTTTTCATTTGTAGATGTCTGTACTCAGACATGTTGAGCTTCCGCATGTGCTTTGACTTGTATGCTCTGAATGTTGGGTCATGAGACCCATGTTTGTAATATCTGGCTCTTCGGGGCCTAATGAATAAATACTCTCAGTCGTAGAGTCTTTTTGTGATGCCATGTTGTATCTGCACATATCGAGCATATTGTGTGTATGATTGAAATGCTTGGTATGTGTGGGATCCGACAATCTAGTTGTCTATCCTTAGCAGCCTCTCTTATGGGGAAATGTAGTCTAGTGCCTCCTTGAGCCATAGTAGTCCGCTACAGCCCGGTTCACCGGAGTCCTGCTAGCCCAGCACTACTGCTCTGGACACTTGACTGGCCGGCATGTGTTTCATATCGTTCCTGTGTCTGTCCCTTAGGGGAAATGTCACGCGGTGACATCCGGAGTCCTGCCTAGCCTGCTACAGCCCGGGTTCCCGGAGTCCTGTTAGCCCAGTGCTACAGCCCGGATTCGCACGCTGCTGACCGACACGTTCCATGTTGATTCATGTATGCCTGTCCCCATACGTTAGTGCCGCTTTGGGTTCACGACTAGCCATGTCGGCCCGGGTTCTCTGTCATATGGATGCTAGCGACATTATCATATACGTGAGCCAAAAGGCGCAAACGGTCCCGGGCCATGGTAAGGCGACACCCGTGGGAATACCTTGCGTGAGGCCGCAAAGTGATATGAGGTGTTACAGGCTAGATCGGTGTGACTTAGAATTGGGGTCCCGACAGCGTTGGTATCAGAGCCTGACTACCTGTAGGATTACCAAGCCAAACTGGTCGAAGTTGAGTCTAGAAATGCTTTAGTTATGTAAGGGAATTGATTGTGGAAGGGAACGTAAGGCTCTTTTGCTCCTTTACCTTATGCCCTCTAATCCGAGTCACCCTCTTCTCATTCTACGGGGATTAAGAACTAGGCTTCCCATCTTTCTATCAGGATCACGTGTTACTAATCCGTAGACTCGTAGGATTGTTGGTCTCAAGCCTCAGTTCAGTTTCTACCACTGCAGTGTGTTGTTAGTTGGACTTGGAACCTTGATATGATGTTGTTGAGCGGTTATGCCACCATTTTTGCAGGATGTCTCAATTCTTTTGAGCATTTACAGCCGTTACGCTGTCCGAGTCATCCCAGGTTCCTAAATGGTCTGATGCATTTGCAAATCCTTTCTTTCCGTTCTCGATGTTCCTTTGGGCCAGATTAACGACACTAATCATTGAGTTGAGGTACTCTGTTGCCTTGACATATATGTTGGAGTTATTATTATGACCCTAGGTGTCTTAGAGGACCACTTAGTAATCTAGCAACGCTTGCATCCCCAGTGTGATGATTCTGGCCATTATTCTTGAAAGCATCCCGTGATGCCATTTAGTTAGTAGGCATTCTATTTCTGGGTTCTTGAACCCAAGATTCACTCTACTTAACTCGTGTAGCTAGTGTTTGTTCGTTCCTTTAGGTTATTAGTAACCTTTGCATTAGTCCACGAGGTCCGTGGTATATCGTTCTTCCAAATACCATGAACCATTCTTTGCAGGAGTTCTTTTGAAACCAAAAGGTCACGACCAGAGTGCTCTTAATGAGTTCTCCATTCTACATTGTGACTCTGCCAGTCCTACCTTTCTGCATGGGTTATCTAGAAGAAACTTGTTGGACTTGGTTCGACATACTAATCTATGCATCCACAACTCAGAAAACATATGTTTCCTTGAGTTGTCCCTCTTTAGTTGTTTTCTGGCCCTCGTCTATCAATTGATAGTCAGGAGTAATTGTGCATTTGAGTTATCAATGCCTATTATTCTTGTGGTCCGTCAAGCCATTCTATTCCAGAATGACTAGGAGAAACAAACTCCAGTACCTTATCCATTTCTTGGATTGGTCAAAGTAGTTGTATTCCACAGATCAAAATGCCTAACCAGCTTTTGTTCTGTTCTACCTACGAGTATTACCCTCTTTATGTCAGGAATCCCACGAGGATTGCACCAACCCTTATGAATTCTTGTTGCAGTGATAGTTCTGGCCATCGTTATTCATTCCTCGGTCTCCGTGTTATTGTACCGGAATTCTGACAAGCGAATCGTGGTGTGTGAAATCTATACTCCTAGCAACTCCGTTGCTTGGTAGTTAAAGGACAATAATTTCATCCTTAGCGTGTTGGTTATTGAAACACCATTCTGAGGTTGATCGTGCTACCTAGTCCATATTCCCGGTGTACTTTTCGATCAATGAGTTGGGATAGTGTCAGCCCTTGCTTATTCGGTCATATCGTCTTGCCCTGAAAAGCAAGATTGATCTCGATCTTACTAATATGTCGGTGGATCGTGATTTTCCAAATATCTGCTTGGAAGTACCACCAGGTTGTCCCCTGACCGATATGTTGAGTTTGTGAACAAGTTGGTTTTCCAATAAACCACCCCTTCTCCAAGAATCTGTGTTGGATACCCCTGAGCTAGTTGGTCAAGCTAAACAACAACTTGGAGAGTTGGAAGATAAAAGGTTGTCTAACTTAGTTCATTTCCAAAGGGATATCTTGTGTCTGTGTGTGTTGAAGAAAGATGATATCTTCATTGATTGATCCTCATGATCAATTGTTGGATCTATTGTCTTACCCAAATCTTTGATTTGCGTATGGGCTATCATCAAATCAAGTCAGAACCAACGATATGCATAATGTTGTCTTACTCGTGGTTGATCCCTCGAGCATACACCATTACATCCTTTGGTATGACCAGTGCTATCACCATGTTCACATAGCTATGGAAATACATTTATATGGAAACCTGGATGAATTGTTGTTAAGCCCATTGAAAACGTTTTCATCTTGTCCATGATTCATGTTGAACATCTAAGTTAGTGTTGGAAACTTTTGAAAGCATTTTTCTTTGTGCTAGTTCATGAAGCCTATGTTTGGATGAAAGGAGTGACTTCCTCTAATTCATGTGCACTTGGTGTAAGTTGCCGCCGTGAATTCCAGAAAGTCAATGTTGTTTCCTCTGGAATCATCCCAAGTCAATCATGCACGTGCAAAGTATCCTGTGGTATGATAGACTGATCATCTTCATTCCATATGCATCCCTAGCACCCCAAGCCACTGATTGATTTGTTCAAGATAAAGGAGTCTGTTCTAAGGTGAATTCTTTGGACTTCCACGCGTGGAGACTTCGATGTCATTAATGATGGTTCCCCACCTGAACTCGGTAGCGTTTTGTTGTAAGACTACTATGTGGTCATGCTTGTCTTGGACAGTGTGTTCACAGGTTTGTAGCAGAACCAGCTCGTGTTTTGGAGCTTGCTATCATAGTTCATCCCCTGAGAATCTCGCAACGTCATCTCGTCGATTTGTGTTGCAAACCTTCATTTTTCTTCCTAGACTTGACGAGTCTGGAATATTCTGACACCAACCAGATCTGAATCTCAGGCAGATATGATGGTTGGAACATCTCCCAAGAATTATAATATTGCCCTCTCGATAACCGGTAAAGTGGATGTCGTGGCCAACACATCCGGCCGGAAGGCCTATTATTGTAGTATCTTGATTGAGGAAGTTGGCCACCTCCCCATAAGGATTTTGTAGGATTTACTTCCGTAGTTATTCCTTATGGATTCTCGTGCTCCTGAAGTCCGACCTTTTACTTGATGTTCTAGATACCAAACCATATCAATAAATGGGTTACGCTAGCACATCAAGGAGAACATTAGAAGCGGAGTGCTAAATGTCTCTCGGTCGGTCATCCAGATTTTGCTCCCTTGGCTTCGCTAAGGTGAAATCTGAGAAAGTGTTGTCCTCCTTTGCACCTGCATCCTCCATCACCATTCATCATGGTAGTAGGATGTGTTACCAGGATCCTCGACACGGATGTTGGTAAAACCTTGATGAATATGGAAATGCTCAAGTTCCTGAGAGCACGCACAAGCACTAGGTGTTATCATCGGCACTAACTGGAATTGCTCCCAGTTTCCTTCGGTTATGCTAAACCCTTCAAACAGTGGATTCACTCTCTATTGTTGATCTTCTCCCCTGTTACTAAAATCATTCCAGCATTTGCATTATGTTCACAGTTTGCACCGCCATTGTGCCGTCCTACCTTGGATTACCCTTCCCAGTAATTACTGATAAGGACCATCTTCAAAAGTGGTCCCACCAGGGGTTCCGACCATTTCAGGTGATAAGCAAATCACCCCTTGTGTTGTCTTCAACAAGGTGGTCCACATCGTCCATCCTAGCCTGAGTGTGTCGTTCTCCCGAACTCCCTCGAACGATCGTTTGTGATTGCCTTAGGCTGGCATAAAGAGTTTCAATGATCTTAGGATCAAAAGTAATTCTTTTTGCCACTTAAGGAATAGTTCTACGAGTCACCTTCCCCAAGGTGCCCCGTTATGGAATCGTGGGAATTATCTCCTCGCTACTTTGAAACCATGCACCATCTTATTCAGCGTGGAATTGTGCTTATCAACTTGAATCTTCGTTCTCCGTTTCACTTCATCCCTCTCTCGATGTATGTGTTGTGCCTCAACTCGAGATGTTTCAACATCTCATTCCGTGAGTTGCTCGATCTTTAAGGAGATCGATTTATATAGAGTTTTCCCTTGTCGTCATCGTGTCGGATGAAGATCTCGAAAGCAAAGACGTCAACGTTAATTGAAGCAACGGATCAACATCTTCGCGAAGAGCAATTGGATCATGAAGATCGTGTTAGCTTTGTGTACCCTCTGTCTTCTTACCTCACGTCTTGAATCTCGGGACGAGATTCTTGTTTAGTGGGGGCGAGCTGTCACAGCCCCAGATCAGCCCTTGTCTGACTTTGCTTGTTCCTCATGCATCATGTTTAAATTTTGCTTAAACTTGAAATAGGGGTGATCAATCCCTAGCACCCAAAAGAACTCAACTAGGTTCAACTTAAAAACATTTTCAATGAACCCAAATGCCCTTTAGAAAAGTTCATGATTTTTGATAAAGGTAAAAACCTCTGCCAAAAATGATAAACATATTTCTAGGACATTTTTGGATTTTTGAATTAACTCATATTGTATTTGAATTGGGGCATTTAAATCCTATAAATATTTTAAATGCTCTAATAATTCTGAAACTAGTTGAGGGCTGTTGGAAATATTTTCAAAAGTGCCCACAATTTTTATCAGGATTTTACAAAATGAGTTAGTATTTTTACTAATTCAAAACAGATCAAAATAAATAGAAAACAGAAACAATTAAAGAAAAGAGAGAGAAAGGAGTATTACCTGGCGCTTACCTGGACTGGGCCGGCCCACCTGGCCCATGCCAGTCACCACCTACCTTTGCCAGTAGGCAGAGGAGGGGGACAGCGCACCGCCGCCGAGCACGCGCCCGCGCCACATCCTGCTTCCCCGGCCCCTCCTGGCGATGCCACGACGACGCCCCGAAGCTCCTCGCTCCTCTCCCTCACTCTCTGCTCTCTCCCTCGCCCTCTGCTCCCTCTCCCGAGCACACCCGAGCGGAGCTCGTCGACGCCGCTCGCCGTAGCCATGGCCACCGGCCACCCCTCGCCCCGCCGATGAGTCCACGAGCTCCGCCTCGACGCCTTGAAGCTCCCCCTCAACGCGAGCATCTCCGGACGCCCTGTCGCCTCGCCATCGACCCATCGTCTCCGCGCACGGCCGTGCATCGCCGCCGCCAAATTCCGACGCCGTCCGTGCCTCCCCGAGCTCGCCGAGAACCTCTTCGTGACCGCGGTGAGCCCCCGGTCATTTCCCCCTAACCCTGTCCCCGTTTGGTTGCCGTAGCACCATTCCCCACGAGCACCAAAGCTCGCCGCCGCCATTGCCAACGAGCTCCGTGCTCCTGAGCTCGGCCGCTCGCCCGAGCATCACCAGCGTGCTCGCCGCGCTCCTCTGAACCTGTAGCACCCACGGGTTCGCTCTGCCGTGCCCCGTAGCGCCATCTCCGCCGTTGCCCGAGCTCCGGCCGCCGCCCAAGTGGTCGCCACCGTAGTTCCCGACCTCCCCTCGCCCAGCCTCCTGCTCCGTTGGATGCGGTGCACGTCCAGCAGCCCGTAGGGTCAAACCCCGAGCCCAATGGTCGCCGGAGGGCGTTTCCCGAGCCCCTCCGCCGCGTCTGTCGCCGCCGGCGCGTTTGACCTTTTGACCAGGGGTTTGACTTCCCCTAGGTCACTGACATGTGGGCCCAGGCCTTAACTAATCTAGATTATGTTTAGTTTAATTCTAATTAACTCTGCTATTTAACCTTGTCACTGACGTGTGGACCCCACTGTCAGGTTTGACTTGGCCAACCCTTTGACCTGCTGACATCATGCTTACACATTGCTGACGCAGTAAATAGTTTCTGTATTTAAAATAATTCAGGAATTCCAGAAAATAGTATAAACTTCTAAAATTCATAGAAAATCAACCGTAGCTCATAATGTAATATTTATATGTGAAAAATTATCAGAAAAATCCAATCTATCCATTTATGCTACTTTCATGCATGAAAAACCAACTTATACCTGCTGTATAAGTGAAAACATTCAAATGGCATTTTAAATGCTCAAACTAGAGTTTGTATTTGAACCTTCGGTTCAAATGGGCTCCCTTGCACTTGTTGCTAGCTACATTAGCTCAATTCATAGCATATTGCCATGTCACATTCATGCATCATATTGTTGCATTGCATTGATTGTGTTTCCTCTCTGTTGCCGGTGTTGTCCCCTCTCGGTAGACGTTGTTCCGGCGTTGTGATCGTTGACACTAATGAAGACTCAATGCTATCTTCAGAAGTGCCAGGCAAGCAAAACCCCCTTGTTCATTCCGATACAATCCCATTCTCTCGCTCCTGCTCTCTTTTACTGCATTAGGCCAACAACGATTCAACTGTTACATGCTGCGGTAGTTGAACCCCTTATCCTCTGCATGACCTGTCATTGCCACAGTAAATAGATGAAACCCACTAGCATGAGTAGGAGTTGTTTGAGCCCTGATGTGCCTACTCATTCATGCTTGTTTGTCATGCCTGCTACTGCTTAGAGTTGAGTCGGGTCTGATTCATCGGGGATGAGTTGGAATGGTGATGAACATGTCCTACTGTGTGCGAGCTAAGTGTGTGAACACGTTTTGGTAAAGGTAGCGGTGAGAGGCCATGTAGGAGTACATGGTGGGTTGTCTCATTGCAGCCGTCCTCAGGAACTGAGTTCTGTGTTTGTGATCCATGATACAGTTACTACCACGCATTGGGCCCGAAACCAATGGACCCTCTTGGCTTCTTAATCACCCTTGTCCTCTGTCCAGGAGTTGCAAGTAGTTTCTAGTGTTTGTAGTATGCTGGAGGCCGTGGGCAGCGCTGACCGGAGGGGTGGGCTGTGATGCGGTAGGCACATGGCCGGGCATGCCGGGCGCCCGTTTGGTGTCTCGGAACCCTGCACACATCGTTCGGGGCCGTATGTGGAAACGTTGGCCGGACTCCCTGCGGATGGAACCTGAATAGGCGATAAACCTGGACTAGAGACTTGAGTGTTTAGGTAGGCTGTGGCCGACTCCCTCGCCAGGCTTCCGCTTGAAGGTTGCCGAGGTACACGACGTGTACATGGTGGTAAGTGGCGAGAGCGTGTGTGACGAAGTACACCCCTGCAGGGTTAACATCCTCTATTCGAATAGCCGTGTCCGCGGAAATGGACTTCTGGGTTGCCTATAACAGTTCATAGACAAGTGAAAGTGGATACTCTAAAATGCGCAAGATAAGCGTGAGTGCTATGGATGGCGTTCTCGTAGGGAGACGGGAGCGGATCCATAGTGGAGTATTGATATGATGAATATGTGGACTCGTGTGCGCCACCTCAAAAGAGTTACTTGCAGTCGTAGTTTAGGATAGCCACCGAGTCAAAGCTGGCTTGCTGCAGTTAAACTCCACCACCCCTTTTGTTGATACCGATGCATATGTAGATAGTTCTGATGTAAGTCTTGCTGGGTACATTTGTACTCACATTTGCCTATTTTATGTTTTGCAGAGAGACGTCAGTCTCGCTAGTAGTTCCGTGTGGACTTCGACGTTTAGCTTGATACCTCAGCTACGATCTTGTGCCCTCGGCAGGATCTAGTAAATAGTCAGGCTTCTCAGCCTTTTTCATTTGTAGATGTCTGTACTCAGACATGTTGAGCTTCCGCATGTGCTTTGACTTGTATGCTCTGAATGTTGGGTCATGAGACCCATGTTTGTAATATCTGGCTCATAGGGGCCTAATGAATAAATACTCTGAGTCGTAGAGTCTTGTTGTGATGCCATGTTGTATATGCACATATCGAGCATATTGTGTGTATGATTGAAATGATTGGTATGTGTGGGATCCGACAATCTAGTTGTCTATCCTTAGCAGCCTCTCTTATGGGGAAATGTAGTCTAGTGCCTCCTTGAGCCATAGTAGTCCGCTACAGCCCGGTTCACCGGAGTCCTGCTAGCCCAGCACTACTGCTCTGGACACTTGACTGGCCGGCATGTGTTTCATATCGTTCCTGTGTCTGTCCCTTAGGGGAAATGTCACGCGGTGACATCCGGAGTCCTGCCTAGCCTGCTACAGCCCGGGTTCCCGGAGTCCTGTTAGCCCAGTGCTACAGCCCGGATTCGCACGCTGCTGACCGACACGTTCGATGTTGATTCATGTATGCCTGTCCCCATACGTTAGTGCTGCTTTGGGTTCACGACTAGCCATGTCGGCCCGGGTTCTCTGTCATATGGATGCTAGCGACATTATCATATACGTGAGCCAAAAGGCGCAAACGGTCCCGGGCCATGGTAAGGCGACACCCGTGGGAATACCGTGCGTGAGGCCGCAAAGTGGTATGAGGTGTTACAGGCTAGATCGGTGTGACTTAGAATTGGGGTCCCGACAGCAAAAGTTGACTTTCGGCCTCATCATCGCCTCAAAGAAACTGTGCCACTACTTCCAAGCCCATGAGATCGCGGTTGTCACCTATTTTGTGTTGCAAAGGATGCTCCAAAACCCTAAGGCTACCAGCAGAATAGTGGAGTGGGATTTGGAGTTATCCAGCTTTGGCCTGAAATTTGAGAGCACATCAACAATTCAGAGTAGGGCATTGGCAGAGTTTATTACGGAATGGACGCCAACCCCTGATGAAGAAGTGCTGGAAACAATTACCCCCGGCAAGGAAGCGCCCCAAGAATGGATCATGTATTTCGATGGTGCATTCTCCCTTCAAGGTGCAGGGGCTGGCATGCTTCTCGTTGCTCCCACTAGGGAGCACATGAAGTACGTCGTCCAGATGCACTTTCCTCGGGAGGAGGGAACCAACAATACAATAGAGTATGAAGGGCTCCTTGCCAGGCTCAGGATTGGCACAGAATTGGGAATCAAGAAAATAATCATTCGAGGAGATTCACAACTTGTGGTGAGACAAGTCCACAAGGATTACCAAAGTCCATTGATGGAGGAATACGTTGAGGAAGTGAGAAGATTGGAGGAGCACTTTGATGGATATCAAACAGAGCACGTACCCTGTG
Organism: Triticum aestivum; assembly: GCF_018294505.1. Lineage (NCBI taxonomy): Eukaryota > Viridiplantae > Streptophyta > Magnoliopsida > Poales > Poaceae > Triticum > Triticum aestivum. The sequence continues at coordinate 260,312,308 of NC_057802.1, forward strand.
CGGAAAATAGCATAGCTTATCATCTGTCAAACTGTGTTGTGCAAAAACTTCCTATGGAACCAGCAACTTTTGTTCTCCATCTTACTCAGCCCTCCATATCCCTGGCAACAATGGCCCGAAAGAGGAGGAAGTTGGACTCCGGTAAGCCTCTCCCGGTAGAGCCTCTCGGGGCTCCTGGTAGGGACCCTACCGAAAACAACTCCCCATCGATTGCCACGCTGCGCCCTCCTACCAGGGCCACTGGTCCCCGCGGTCAAGGAAGAGGTGCCGCTAGTCCTTGTTGCCGAGCCCCAAGCTCCAGCTTGGGCAAGGCACATAGTCCATTTCCTCCAGACTGGAGAACTTTCCAATGAGCAAGAGGAAGCTGAAAGAGTAGCCTGGAGGGCCAATATGTATCAGTTTGTCGATGACACTCTATACAGAAGGAGGCCCATTGGTGTGAAATTGAAGTGCATCTGCTGGGAAGAAGGAAAGGAACTGCTGGCGTAAATACACAAAGGCATGTGCGACTCCCACATTGGATCAAAGGCACTAGTTGGGAAAGCATTCCGACAAGGATTCTATTGACCCACAACCCTCCAAGATGCGGTCGAGCTAGTCACCAAGTGTGAAGCCTGCCAGTTCCATTCCAAGAACATCCATCTTCCTGCACAAGCTCTTCAGACAATCCCTTTGTCATGGTCATTTTCGTTCTGGGGGCTCGATATCCTCGGCCCTTTCCCTCGAGCTGCCGGGGGCTTTGAATACTTGTTCATTGCCATCAACAAGTTTACAAAGTGGCCGGAAGTAGATGCCGCCAGAAAGGTGACTGCTCGGTCACCTGTCAAGTTCTTGAAATGATTCGTGTGCCGTTTTGGGGTACCTGCCCGGATCATCACCGACAACGGCACCCAGTTCACAAGCCACGCCTTCATGCAGTACGGTCATGCACTTGGAAGGAAGATCTCATTTTCCTCTGTTGCACATCCCAGAAGCAATGGACAAGCTAAGAGGGCGAACACTATAGTTTTGCCAGGAGTCAAGACAAGAACATTTGATATGCTGCAGAAGTGCGGCAGGCGATGGATCGATGAGCTGCCGGTAGTTCTCTGGTCCCTCAGAACGACACCAAATCGAGTTACCAGGCAGACTCCCTTCTCCCTAGTTTATGGGGCAGAAGCAGTTATCCCCATGGAACTCATTTACAGGTCACCTCGAGTGCTTGCCTACGATGAAGTAGCGCAGGATCAGCACCAGCATGACGAAGATGTGCTTCTCGAGGAGAACCGTCTCCGGGCTGCTACCCATGCCGCACGCTACCAGCAAGCCCTACGTCGCTATCACAGCTGCATGGTTCATGCCCCGTGTTTTGAGGAAGGCGACCTTGTCCTTAAGCGCATTCAGTCTGCCAAGGGTGCAAAAAAGTTGATGCCGAAATGGGAAGGCCCTTACCAGGTAGTATGAGTCACCAGACCTAGCACAGTCCGTCTGGAGACCGGAGATGGCATTAAGTTGGAAAACTCATGGAATGTTGAGCATCTCCGCAAGTTCTACCCGTAAGGCGTGGCTGTCGGGCCCTGCCCTTCAGCCACCCTTTTGTACAGGCCTTTCCTCAGTTGCATGTAATGCCTTGTACAAAGCCAGGCATAGACCCTGAGCAACAGAGAAATAAATGAAGCGCCGGGGGGCGACAAGTTGCATGTATGCATAAGCATTTCATGAGCATCGGATGTTCATGTATATAAGATCGCATCTGACATCATTTCCATCTACATAAAACCGCAGGCTCCTGCCGATAACATGGCCTCCAAGGGAAGCAGGGAAGATAAGCCAACACTGCGATCTCCGGCAAGCCAAATAGATAAGTTCTGTCTCTAATCCATACGTGTTCTCTAAGCAAAGACTTGTGCATAAGAGAACCTCGCCGCATTTTGAAACTTAGGTGCTTCCATCCCTTGACACGAATGTTGCTTCGGTCACGATGGTCACAGTGGCCTTTGATAAGAAAAGATTGGTAGGGTGCTGGTCCCTCGTCACAATTTGTGCCCGGTAGGCTTAACTCCCGTCAACTAAATAGAGGGTACCGGCAGGATAGCCTCCCGGGGAAACTCGTTTATTTAAGAATATAGAGGCATTCCACCTCTGCATGGACATATACATGCACGAGTCCCCGACAAGGTTCATCTTTTTCATTAATATGCTGATCAAACAAGTACATACCTTAGAAGACACAGACACGGATTCAGGAGATTACATTATTTGAACTAAAATTTGGCCAGTGCCTACATATTTAAGATTAAAAAAAGATAAGTGCCCCGTAAACTCATCTCCCTTTCCCTCTTATCCTAGGTATTGCGTTGGGAAGAGAGGATGGCAAAAGGGGTGCGTAGGCAGACGCCACCTCAATCCCGTCAAGGCCTGCCAAGCGCGACCTGACAAGATCGGGAGTGGCATGCTGCGAAGGAGAAGGACGGAAGGAGCAGCCCGGCGGTGCCCTGGTCACCGCCTCCAGGGCCAGTCAGAAGCCCCAGCACAAGCACCGGCAGGGAAGGCCGTCGGAGCTCACCTGGAAGACTGCTAGAGGAGGCGAAGGCACTAGGAGGGCGACCCCTTCCCCAGCGACCGAGAAGCCGGTGATGACGGTGCCGGGGAAGGGAGGGGAAAGACGGAAAGATGAGGCAGCAGGTCGCCAATACGAGACGAACGCATCGGTGCTATCGTACTCCGACCTGATGGCCTGCCTCCCGCCTTCTCCGTCTTCCCTGGCTTCATCTTCATCAACACCACTCCAGGGAAGCACCGACCTCTTGGCCCAGCGCCTTCCCCGGAGAAGCAGCCGAGGGCCAAGAAGGCCCGGGGGCTCGGGGCACGCCGCTCCCCACCTTGGCAGGCAAGAAGGCGTGCCTCCCTTCAACATCAGCCCCAGATCCACCGGAAGGGGCGGTGCTGGGATTACTAACGATCCCTAGCCCTGCATCCCGGACGGGCGTCGAGGGCTCCAAGAACCTGGTCGCTGGGCGAACGAACGGCGGCAGCTCAAGATAAGATGCCACGTTACTCGATGGACAACCGGCCTAGGTGGAGGAGACAAGCATTTCACCTCGATGGGAAATCTTGATATCTCCCACACCACGGACGATTAGTCCGCCGTGCCTTCTCCGGGCTTGGACCAGACTCACTCCCCAAGCATCAGCACGAGCATTTGATGTCGCCAACCTCAAGCTGTTGCCTGGGAACCGACCCCAAGCTCTTCCCCTTAGCATAACCAGCAGAAAGCACAAGATGGAGGAGAAGGGATGCGAGGGTGAATGCCTCCGCCCCTCCCCCGCCCCTCCTTTTATAGGCAGGTCAGGGAAGGCAGCTGATCCCTTAGCACGTAACCGCCGCCCTCCTCCACCAATTTAAGAAGACCGGGACCCAGCCTTGATGCTCTCCTGCACCACGCGCCTCCGTTACCTACCCCGCGCAATGCATGCAGCATATGTGGCTGAGGATAAGGGCGTGGTGGGAAGAGTGAATTGGCAGTTACTCCCATGTGCGTTAAAGTCGTTTACAGCCCATTACAAGAATGGCCCCACCACAATTGGCTTTACCCGACGCACGGAGAAACCGGAAACTAGCCCGGACTCTAGTTAATGAAGAAGCAAAGAAGATCTCAAGGGGTCAGCTGCTTCTACGCCCTGCCTGTGCACTGGTTAGGGCCTACCCCGACGACACCCGACAGTGCATTCGGGCCAGGCCCGGGGGCTTCTGTGGGTGCAACAAACCCTGGGTCCGTCGCCCAGACTGTGCATAGGCACAAGAACATGATCACAATACCAAGATTAGATCGAAACACAAGAGACCAGTCCTTTGAAGGCTCCAAGTACAGATCATGAAGACCAAGAAGAGCCAGAAGAGCATGTTATCGCTAAGGAAAGAACCTCCTTTGCCGGGCAGGCGAGCCTAGCAAGGTTTGGTTTGCCCCGGAAGCAAGCTTCCAAATCATCCTGGCAGGCCTGCCGTGGCTAGCAGGGGCAAGCCACGCCACAGCTCCATGTCACAACCTTCCAAGTCATCAATCAGTGTGGTGTCAAGCCGCAAAGAGATTAATTGGTTGCTATTTGCCACATGGCAGCCACTTCCTACAACAAACACCTCCATATGACACCCGTCTTGGGACGTGTCAAGCAAGCAGGCGTGAAGCTGGCAAAATGGCCCAGAAGGGCCTGCCGGGTGAGCTGTGATGTGACATTGAGTGGCGCATTTAATGCTCTCTATCAGCATACAGAGTTAGGTATGATAGCATTGTTTGCTATCTAATTAGTGCGTAATGACTGATTTGCCACTGTGGTGACCCCTTGATCTATAAAAGGAGGCCCATGGCGACCGTAGAAGGGGCTGGTTAGTTGATTGGCTGACTCGAACCCTCAGAGAGCCATACGCGTGTAGCCATTTTGGCCCCGAGGCAACCCTGCCGGGCAAACGTGTTGCGCTCGCCATCATGTTTTCCACCATCAATCCACCAAAGCGGGAGTAGAGTTTTACGCCTCATGACGGCCCGAACCTGGGTAAAAACTGCCCGCGTGATCTATGCCATGCTGTTCCATGCTCCTCTCCTCTTTGGGCAACATGCCTTCCCCCCGCCGAACCAGAAAGGGCCTCTTGGTCCCATAGGTGGGTGTGGTTTCCATGACAACAAGTTTGTACAATGCTTATTTTCCCTTACAATAAAAGATCAAACATATTTAGAAGCAATTTTTATTGCTTTATGCACCGATGACAACTTACTTGAAGGATCTTATTCAATCCATAGGTAGGTATAGTGGACTCTCACTACTGCAGGATCCTGCTAATGCGACACTACGACCAGCGACCCTTCGACGAAATTGTGTGCGATGCAATAATCGCAAATGGTGGTGTAAAACACCGTCAAAAAAGGTGCAAAACATTTGCGATGGCGGATGCATCAAACATGGTTTAGATTTTAGTTGTGTGTGCGATGCAGGGCATACGGTTCAGTTCAATTAACTATTTGCGATGAGGAGAAACAAAAGAAACGGGCAGCCGGGTGAAGGTGTGTGCGATATACAGCATACAGTTCACTTGGATGAACTGTTTGTGATTGGTTAGCACAGAAGAAACGGTCAGCCAGATCAAGGTGTGTGCGATATACGACATGCGCTTCACTCAAATGAACTTTTTGTGTTGAGACAAGAGAACAGAAACGGTTCAATATAACAAGATGTGTGTGATACGCGGCAAACAGGTCTGTAATCAGAAATGTGTGCGAAGAACGATAATAACACATACGGTTGCTGCTAATAAGACGTATGTGTTGTGAGCAAACGATTACTGGTATACAATTGTGAGTGATTGATGAAAACATCACCGACGGGTTTCATTGTTTAGTCCTTGTGCGATCTGATTTTCTTTGTCCGCACAACATCTACGCTCTGTCTACAGAGCATCAACATATATACTAAAAAGACAGCATTGCATAACCAAATTAAGCATACAATTACACAAGTGACTACACACATAACATTTCCGCACACCAAAGTAAGCAATTACATGCATACTAAACTAGGAGAAATGAGGATCTAATCATCTACTTATTGTTGCGATGACGCTTGCCATTGCTCCGCTTTCGGCTGGATCCCTGGCCGTTTTGGGGAAGGAGGCACTTCCTCATGTCAACGATCCGCCTGTACATGTCGTAGCTCGTGTACGCCTCCTTGTGCGCGTACATGACATGAGCTTTGTCGAGTTTCTCCATCCAGGCCGAGTGCCAGGCACGCTTGTCCTTGTTGCATGAATCCTTCATGTCTCTGTAGTAGGGGTAGATGATGGCCTCGGCGAGGTGAACCAGTGAGTCCTTCTCATGCTCCTTGCTGCCTCAGATCTTGTATTGGCCCTGGATGTCGACAAGATTCTGGCAGGCGATGCTCGAATTCTTGAGCGCCTTTACATCGTTGGTGATGTCCACCGTAGCGAACATGTATTGGGGGCTGTTGCCAAACCTAGCAAAATGCTCGCAAGGCCTTGTGGCCAGGCAGGAGTGGTAGACGAGGACGTGGTGGCGCACACACATCTGGGCGACAGCGACCTTGGGACGAGACCCGACACGAGCGTGGGTGACCTTGAGGTCGAACCCGACCACCTTGTACTTCTCCTCGGCAAGCAACAACTCCATGATGTGGATGGAGTGCTCCACCTAGACCGGGTCATTGGTGTACACCACCGAGAGGTCCATGAAACTTTTGTGGGTGTCCACCACGGTACGTATGGTGAACTGCTACTCGTCATCGGCAGCCGCTTGGAGCGCCATTGGAGCCGCGCAGGATACCCTCTAAGAATTTCTCGTGGTGGGTGTGCTTCTTGCAATTGTGGGGCGCGATCGAAAGGTTGAAGAGACACAAGGGTTAAATGGCCGCTGTAATAAATGGGGACCGGACGGCCTGTAATTGCCATGTCTTGTCACAATGTTCATAGCGGAGGATTCCAGTGCACGCTTGACAACACTGCACGGCACGCGTGGGCTCGAAGAGGTGCCAAATGTATCGTCGGTGAGCCTGTTCCCACGCTACCCGCGCAGTTTATCGCGCAAGCTTCCCGCCGGCTAGTTTGGCCACGCCTCGGCTAGAAGAGGGACAAATCGTGGGCGTTTATTGGCAAAAAGCTTTGTAAAAATGAAGCGTGTGGAATGCCTTCAGCCATAATTTTACCCGTGGGTGATGAGGTCAAAGTTACACAGAAGGGTGATGATGGACACTCGAGTGCGATAACTAATTATGCGCTCTATAGGGCACACGGTTGTAGAAACCGACTGTGTGCAATAATGTGGAAGATCGCAGTCGAGTTAGCTATACAAATCGTGTCCTGTGAGACCGACAAGGTAAACAGATTCCAGAACGGTTAATAAAATCCAAGACCATTGCATATTAGGTCAAAATAGTGCTACCAATATACGAGTCTCATACGATGCCATTTCAACGATTGTACCACAAAAGCTTGAAATATTACAAGGTTCAAATTCGAGAGTTATATGGCTCAAATTCGAAGATTACAAGGTTCAAACTGATATTAGAAATGAAATTTATCTCATCAGCTGCAAACGCTCGTGCTGATCCACTGAACATGGATATCAGAGAGGTTCAAACTAATATTACCACTTCTAAGTCCGGTTTCGAAACCTCATAATTTTTGCAAAGGGGCCAGCCACTGAGAAGTCATGTATGGGGTTGACACGATGACTTTCGATTACTCTGTCATCTGAAGTTCCAAAATGAAATTCAGCATTTTCGGAGCCTATTCCATTCTGCCGCAGTCACCGGCGCTGATCAACAAACCATTCATTTTTGCAAAATAAATGTATGGCAAACCTCATTACCTTCAGCATCTTTGCTCTCAAAACAAAGAACCTGGCAAATATAATCTCCGGTAAGGTCCCTCGATAGGAATTCAAAGTACTTTCTGAGAGATGCAGATCTTGGCATTCGATGTGATTGTTATATTGTATCACATTATCCACCACTGGGCCTAATCTTATCTGCAAAAGAAGAAAACGTGTTAGTGCATACATGCAGTTTTGAACACTACTACAGGCCTATTTGGTTTGCAGGATTTGTAAAATGCATTAACATGCCATCTTCGACCTGACATGATTAACATGGGCATTTGAATACATTCTAGAAAAATGTAGCCTTCTTCACAAGAGGTTGGAGTGGATGAAAAGTTCCCTAAGAAAACTAGTACAGATGAATCCAAAGGAGAAATGCTTATGGATTGTAACCATATGGATCAAGCAACCAATAGGGGGGGCATGTTGTACTGAAATCCTCCAAAATAATCCTTCAGAAATCGTAGTACATTGTCATTGTAAACTTGGAAAAAGGTGTCACAAATTGAACTCCCTTATGGTTAACATTTAACAGGGAGGGAACATCACCTCGATATATAGCTTCTCCAGGCACGGAAAGCATATCAGGAAACTGACAACTTCACTGTGCACAGTTTCGTGGTCAAGCTTATCGGAATCATTTTCTGGATGACACACAAACAAACATCTTCAAAATTATAAATAATGTTAATTTGTAGAAGGAGAGGTAGAAGGAGGTTGTTGTACCTGAACGGGTGTGCATCCAATAACAAGTTCGGAGTATTCTTCAGCCGAGTAGGCCACCACTGTCAATTTCGGCGCAGAAATTACATTGATTCTTGTTGGACCTTCTTGATCAACTATAAGTAATCTCTCAAGTGCAGGTGTGTCCTCAGTGACAATACCGTGGTACATATATTTTGATGTCTTCCTGCCGCACCAGCAACACATATAAATAGTCCGGAGAGTCATGGAGGTGATGTGGAAGCTACTCAACCCATTGATCGCCTGAAGACGAAGGTACTCGAGTGTAGTATAGCTATGGAGCAGGCGCTCCATGTCACCATTTGGGAGGCATGCGGCGACGAGCTCGAGGTGCTCCAGTCATGGTAGAATAAGAGTGGGTGCGTCATTAAGGGGGGTGGCAGTTCCCGAGCTTGGTGAAGTGCAGCTTGGGCGCAAGGCGGAGCAAGAACGTTGGCAGCGAGCGCATATGCCCATCATCAAAAGTGAGCTCCTCGAGCTGATCTAGGGCGGGGGATCGGAACCAGTCGTCAAGCTTGGCTTGGTCCTTGCCGTTGGAATGGAACTTGCCCATTCTAAGGCCTCTAGTTGGGCCAAGGTGACTGTCAACGATCTTGGAGAATGCATCCAAGCTTTTGTGATAGACATGGTAGAGCTCGTGGGTGTCGGTGATGTCCAGAGGGGTGGAGTTCCATAGGGGGCGCCACCGCCAGGAGAGGACGGTTGTCCTCGCCCCATATTTGATTGCAGGAGGGAGATGATGACTGTCAACATATCATCGGGGAGGTTGCTGATGAAGTCTAGGCCTGGTGGAGTCGCTTGCGGTTCTTGCTTGCCCCGCCTCCGCTTGTTGGCAGCCCTGTTCTCCACCTCCGGAGTTTCCTTGTCAGCGGCGCTTTCTGATAGAAGTGGGAGTACAGGGAATATTTAGTTAAAACAGGGCAATAGAAAAGTGTATTGGTAACTAGAAGTTATTAGGTAGGAATATAGTAAGAAAACGGAATAACAATTGGCTGCTTAAATACTACACAATTTATTTGATATTGCTGGGTAAGTCAACATGCAGATACTTGAAAAGAAAACTTACTTCGAACAATGTCTGGATGGATGATATAGTCGAGGAAGTTAGCATATATCTCATGACCAGGCCCTTGTATGTGCAGTGCAATTATAGTGCCAGCTTTCAGTACATAAAACAAAGAAATTTATTTCCAAAGGCTAGTGCCAAAATAGGAGTCACCATGTTCATCAAGTCTAATAGTAGCAACGATTGTAAATCCATGGTTTGTGTTTGGTATGACATCCCTGCAGTCTTGATTTATGTAAAGGGAAAGATTGTGCACTACAGATTCTGTTGCATACAAGGGACGCGCTGCAGAAAATGGTAGGATTGTTAAAGAAAATAGGGTAACATGCAAATATGGGCCCAAATTGAAAGAACTGTACAACAGTTGAAATCGAAGGACAAAAATCTGTAATTAAACAGATAGGGTAAACATGATGTCATGGAAATATGAGAGTAATCGAAAGAACAATACATCATTAATTTTCCTAATATAGAAAGAAGAGGGGAAAATCCCCTTTGACGTATATGGTGCATGTGGCACCTTTTATCCAAATGTAGCAATATTTAGAATATGTACAGGAAAATAGGCCATGCCAACCGATTTAGGGTGAGATTGAACATACCGCGCGCATCCTCAAGTCATCTTGTACGGTGAGATGGAATGTCTGGCGGAGGCCGCGAGGTCCTGATGTGTCCGTGCACTGTACACTCTATGGACGGAAGAAAACCCTCAAATCAACTCGAATAAAAACGAATTCAAATCGATTTCGGTCGGGTGATTAAAGGAGGTAGATGAACTGCGATAAGAGATGAGATAATATCTCATTAAATTATTTACCTTGCCGTCCATGAGAAAGAACCCTCAGTACGGAAGATTCCCCAACCGAGCGGAATTGGGTCGACCGCGAGCAGCGTCTAGAAACTCGATGGCGATAGGCGACGGCAAGCGGAAGTGGCGGAATGCGGTGGGCTTTGCCGGCAGCCTGGCGGCGATGGCAGGCGTCGAGCTAAGTGGTTACCGCCATGATGGGCGGTGCCATGCAAAGATGCGAAGGAGCTTGTGCAGGTGTGAATGGGACTGGAGGGGGTGGTGGGCGGGGTGAGGGTTTTTGTGACGTGGGGATGGTGAGGGTTTTATTTTTTCTTTTTTGAATTGGGTGGTGAGCGTTTCTGTCCCACAAAGAATTTTGGAGGCGCCTTTTTCCTAGAGCCACCCATGTGTGATTGACGCAACAGGCAAAATGAAAGTCATTGCACACGGTTCCAATTTTGGGAACCATCTGTTATTGACGTACTACCTCCGTCCTGGTTTATTGGACCCTTTGTAATTTTTACCAAATTTTGACCAAATATTTAACTAAGAAATGTTTATGCATCTCACCTAAAATTATATGGTTGAACACTATGCTCAAATACCCAACCAACGTTATAATTTTTGCTGACTTGCACTAACATTTTGTCAGTTAAACCTTTGGTCAAAATTTAACACAATTTACAAAGGGGACCAATAAACCAAGACGGAGGTAGATTCCATCAACCGAACTGATTGCATCCATATCCAATGGTTAGACATAAGTAGATAATAAGCGTACACATACACAAGCATAGTTCAACCATAAGTACATAGTTCAACCGTTATTAAGCATACGCAAGCGTACATAGTTTGATCCCACATCTCATTTCACATGCCGGCATGATCTTGATGCTTCTCCAGGTACTCGGCGTACACGCCGTGCGCCACCCGAGAATACTTCTGCTTGAAGGAGCCAACGGCCCGTCCTCTTGCATGCGCTAGAACACTTAGATACGCTTCATGAAGCTTGTGGTTGCAAAATAGGCATCGATAGCCACCGTTCTAGGTCCTAATATGCCTGTTATGCTGTCCCTCATAAAGCTCCCTCAGGATTTGCCTCTTGTACCTCCTCTGGCCATCTTCATCCCCGCTGTCCACATCGTCAGACGGCACCTATACAAATATAAAACAAATTTGGCATCAAACCAATGTTTACATGCCGTGAAGTAGGATTAGGAATTTATGGCTATTTATTTATACATATCCAGAGATTATGGTTCGATTTTTAAGCACAGTCGTCTATGTACATACCAATCTTGAAGAAAATAATGGCACAAACATATGTAGGTCGTTCAAAATCAATTGTCATGTCCTGGCTAGGAATTATTAGCATGAACACTAACCCTAGTCGGATTACTAGAAGAGATCATTTGCACAGATGAAACAACTTATCACTTATCACTTGTACCATTCAAACAATCAATACACTACACGGATCTAACAAAACTTACTCAGAATTCATGGATTGGGTGAACATAACCATCAGATTTCTATTCCAAAAAGGGGGAGGCAGGAGTAACCAGAGAAACCCTAGGATCTATTTGACACATAAATGGGTATAGATGACTAACCAGTTGTCCGTCGTCGTCATAGTTGTCACCAGAGTGGTCTTCGGAGTCGTCGCCCGAGTAGTCACCAGAGTCGGTGTGGAACTCCGCCTTCGGCTGTGGAAGCTCGACTCCGTCGACGACGTCAGGTACAGCGATAACTCACCGCCGGTGATGGCAACCTCTGTCTCCATCTCCACGCCGTGCTCAGGTGCTTCAGTAGCCCCGGCGTCGCGACTCCCTCTGATGGGGCGCTTTGGCGACATCCTCATACACTGAAGGTTTGAGGACTGAGAGCGGCGTAGAGGATGCAAGCGGAGAGAGACCGAGGATTGTGTGTGCGGCGAGGATGGGGGGGCGGCCGCTCGGGGGCACCGTTAATTTGGAGTAGTGGGAGATAGGCGGGCGGCGGTCAAACTACTGGCTCGCCTCCCGATGAACCTGCACACCGGACTAGTGGCACACCTACCCACGTTTCACACAGCTACTCGCACGCCTCCCGATGACACTGCACAGCGAGCACGCCTCCGTCAATTCAAACACCTGCACGCACGCCTCCTGGTCTGCCTGCGCGGTGGACTGCTCGCATGCGTCCCATCAACTCATGTGTGCTCACACGGCACACGGGTCGCGTGGCGGCACATTTATTGTTTTTCTATTTGGATGATCAATGTTGCCGCTTTATTGCTGAACCGAAGCATGGAATGTATCCATTGTTGGTCTAACGCTCACGATTCGAATAAATAATCCGTTTGGGATATTCGTTCCCAATTATTAATAATCTCCCGTTTGTAATTAGATAAAGATTACATCAAAACTAGCCTCAAATTTGACAAAAATAAAGTACAATTCCACTTTGTATTGGTGTCCATATGACAACACAATAAGTTTCATGAACTTCAAATAAGTTTTGGATGTACTAGAATTTAAAAATCAAGATTCTCAATGTTTGAAATTTCTTGCATGGGGAGTAAAACATGCACCCAGTGAGACACATGTGTTTTTGCAATCCATTTAGGTGCACTATCACGTGTGCATGTAGCTTAAATTTGATTTTTGCACATTATACCCGTAGAAAATCGATCAATTAATGTACTAAAATGTCTTAATGATCCCTCCTTTCGTAATATATGTTCACCGCGGGCTAATTTAACATGCATCGTAGTTGCGGTGGATTCGCGGTGTTTGTGTGTGTGGGTGTGTGCGTTTGGGGGTGGCGGGTGGCTCACAGTACACTACGAGTTGTGAGCCATCGTGTGGGTTGGCCGTTTTGTTAGGCAGCTGCCACATCAGAGTCATGAATTCGTTATTTAAAACATTACACAACCCTTTCATACATACATGTTTTGGCCACATGCAGTCGATGGTTGTCCTACACGACACTCGATGCTTGCATGTGACGCTTGCTGTGGCCCGCGAGGTCGTCGTCCTTCACTTTGACGAACAGATGGCAGTGAGGTTAACTTGACCAGCAAGGTAGAATCTTTTTTGTTTGTGTTATGGTGGTATATAGTACACGTCGAAGAGGTGGGAGGGGACTAGCATATATACTATACGTAAGCGTCCGTAAACAAGTACACCTCACTCAGTGTCTGGACTTCTCGGTTTCCGAGGCACGTGCCACATCAAAGTTGTGAAATTTGCTATTCAAACATCACACAATGCCTCTTTGTCCCACATGCATGCAGGCGGTGGTTCTCCTAGCTAGGACACTCACATGTGACGCTTCCATCTGTGGGCCCACGAGGCCATCGTTGATGCATGCATCACTTTGACCTACATCGGGAGAGGTTAATTAATTTCACCATCGAGGAGGATTCTTTTTGGGTTGTATTACGGTAGGAGCATATAGTATGCGTCGAAGAGGGGGAAGGGGACCATCATATTTAGTACTCTTCATGAACCTCACTCTGTGTGGGGCGTTTACGGTTTTTTAGGCATGTGGCAAATCAAAGTTGTGCATTTTGGGTGTTCAAGATATGTTTGGCCCACATGCAAAGCAATGGTGGTTGTCCTCTCACACCCACTTAAGCGGTAATCAGCGATATCGATGCTTTCCATCTGTGGGCCCGCTTGGTCCATCACTACTTTTTGCCTGACAACGAGAGAGGTTAATTTGACTTAGGAGGGATTATTTTTTTGCTTGTAATACAGTATATATAGGTCATGCTCTGGGATGGCATGATACAGTTTGAGCACACACACATGCATGTGTACGCATGAATGCCTCCCATCGAGTCGAAGTGGCTAGTACAACGACACGTCATGAACCGATCTCGCTTTGTGTGGGGACTGTACGATTTTCGACGCACACGCCACAGCAATGTTGTGAATGGTATTCAAACATGCATGCAGGCATCACCTCCATACATATGCATGTAGTGGTTGGCTTCGAACGGTACACTCCCTCGCGTGGTTATCAGTGACAACCCTATATATTTGTGGGCCCGCGTGGACATCCATGATCAACTTGACAGACAACTAGATTGGTTACCATGGTGGATTCTTCCTTTGGTTCGTGTTATCATTGGTACACGTCGGTGCTATACAAACGGTTTTTAACCCCTTTTCGCGACGGCATTTGGAACCGTCGCCAAGTGAGTGTGGGCGATAGGGGGTCCTTCCCACATGACCCAGAAATCGTCGGGGATAGGCCCTCCTAGGACACAGGCTGGGGAAAAATGAGCTCGTGTGCGATCTGGCGAGGCATTGAAACCCAATCATTTCCATCCGTATGTACATCCCACACGGTGAATCCCAGAAAAACATTTCTGTTCGTATGTATATCACACACAGTCAATCCAGGGAATACGTTTCCGTTCTTATGTACATCTCACACAGTCAATCCAGGGAAAACGTTTCCGTTCGTATGTAGATCCCACACAATTTTATGTATACGCTCGTGTGTGAAAGGTGTAACTATCACACACACTCTGCCTTGGTTAACTGTTTGCTTTTATCAACTACATCACACACGATTTGATGTAGAAAACTGTGTGGCATTGGGCTACCCATCACAAGCGCGTTTACTGCCAGAACCGTTTGCAAAGTTCCATGACCAGCTGTTCTCTTTTTACATCGCACACGGTATTTTCTTTCTAACCGTGTGCACATTATTTTATTAGCTCATGTATATTTTTATTTTTTCCTGTAATTTATTATTCAAATTGGAAAATTTGAAATATGAAATGTGCAACTCAAATTCTCAGCACAATGGTTCAACAACGAATACATAAAGAAAATTGCCAGTAAAATATTTTCAGTAATTACAGGATTAGGCAGCAATTAACTATGATGAACCACAATATTTAAAGGTGGTAAAGGTGAAGAGACAAGTGTAAATCATTTTGACTGCCGATGGTTTTGAAGAAGCGGAATGCCCATAATGTGCCTTCCTTTAAGCCATAGGCACGAACCACTTTTGTCCAACCCCTTGTGACGATCGCCCGCCCATCCTTCACCGCCTTCAGGAAGACTTCTAGAGCATTATCATGGTAGCATGAATTATATACTTTAACCTTAGTTGCCTCCACTCCAGTCATGTAGTTTGCAAGGTAATCATCAGTAAATAGCTTCGGAAACCACTGAAAAGAGAAAAATATCAAATACTGAGGTCTAATAGAGTGACTTGCTGTGGGCAGGGGAAAAGGCAACACATTACTTACCATCCTAAAGTTCACTGTTGTCTTGGACAAAGTGTAAATAAAGAGCTTAATTCCAATCACCCGTTTCTTTTGCCTAACAATCTTTCTTAGTTTCCTCACTTGACGCTTGTTCATGAATATCTCATTGCCCCATATGCAAAAGGGATCGAAGCGTGGATCAGTACCGCTCATATATGTACCTATAAGCAACTAGTAAATGTTAGAAGCTAAACTGAGATTGCACAAATGATGTAAAATACAACTGCCTATGTTCCTAAGTACAAGTAATTTTTTTTAGATTTCAATATGAACTACATACGGATGTATATAGAATTATAGATACAGTTTAGATTAGAATCTAGATTCACTCATTTTGCTCCTTATGTAGTCCATATTGGAATCTCTAAAAATACTTATATTTAGGAATAGATGGTGTATAAGACATAGGATGCAGCTAACCTCGACGGCCAACAATAGCATCGCCCATTGTAACCCTGTGTAAGTACATGGAAAGCCAATGTTAACTACAACAGGGTTAATATCCACCAAATATAGCAAATGGTAATAAAACGGCAACATCTGTAGTGATATCTTCATTGCGAAAGAGTAGCACCGTAGCAAAGGGAAGGATTAAAATATGCATACAACTGTTAATTGCAATAGGCTTAACAACATCCTAATTCATGTTTTGTAAGTTTGTAGTCATTGAAATACAACTCTAAAAATGGATACAACTATTAATTGCAACAGGCTTAATGGCCATTGAAACCGATACAATAAAAATGCAATTGGCAGAGTTAAACATCACAGGGCAGGTGCTGCCAGAGCAGATAATGGCCCAGTTGTCTATAAAAAGGTAGGGAAAATAGCTAGAATGTGTTAGGCATGTTTACTACAACATGCTTAATACATTGACCATACAAAGCATAGCCATTAATTGGAACTGGTATTGGTAAGATTGAACTGGTGAGTACATACTTGGTAAGTCATGAGAGGTAGTTGCTGGGGGACTTCATCGTGGCCAGAGCCCGCCCAAAGTCAGCGGCGGCGGAGGAGAGTTGTTCCTCCGGTCGAAGCGTGGATCAGTGCCACTGACATGTGTACCTACAGGTGACCAGTAAATGGTAGAATTTAAACTGCAATCGCACAAATGATGTGAAATACTGTAAGACATGGGATGCAGCTGACCTCGACAGCAAACCACAGCATCGGCCATTACGACCCTGCGTAAGTACATGGACATGCATGTTAAGTACAATAGGGTTAGAATCCACCAAAAATAGCAAATGGGCAGCATCTCTAGTATATCTTCATTGCGGAGAGTAGCATGGTAGCAAATGGACAGATTAAAAAATGGATACAACTGTTAATTGCAACAGGCTTAACAACATCCTAAGTCATGTTTTGTAAGTTTGTAGCTATTGAAATACAACTATTTAAAAATGGATTCAACTGTTAATTGCAACAGGCCTTAATAGACATTGAAACTGGTACTGATAAAAATGCAATTGGCATAGTTAAACATCACATGGCAGGTGCTGCCAGAGCATAGAATGTCCCACATGTCTATAAAAACGTAGGGAAAGTAGCTAAAACATGTTAGGCATGTTTACTAGAACATGCTTAATACATCAACCGTACAGAACATAGCCATTAATTGCAACTGGTACTGGTAAGATTGAATTGGTGAGTACATACTTGGTAATCCTACGCGGTAGTTGCTGGGGCACCTCATCTTGGCCAGAGCCCGCCCAAAGTCAGCGACGGCGAAGGCGAGCTATTCCTCCGGGTCGAAGCGTGGATTAGTGCCACTGACATGTGTACCTACAGGCAACTAGTAAATGGTAGAAGTTAAACTCCAATTGCACAAATGATGTGAAATACTGTAAGACATGGGATGCAGCTAACCTCGACGGCAAACAACAGCATCGGCCGTTATGACCCTGTGTAAGTACATGGACAGGCATGTTAAGTACAACAGGGTTAGCATCCACTAAAAATAGCAAATGGGCAGCATCTCTAGTGATATCCTGAGTCATGTATTGTAAGTTTGTTGCTGGTATTGGTGAAATTGGGCTAGACATGGTAATATTTGAACATCACACAGTGTGCAGTACTGAAATAAACAAGGCACGAACATGCTTAATACATCAACCATCCATATCATAGTTGTTGCAAGTGGTATTGGTAAGATTTAGCTGGTCAGATCTTACCTGTTAAGTCCTGGGGGTAGTCGCAGGGGCACTTCATCTGGGCCAGAGCCTGCACCATGTCGGCGACGGCGGCGGAGGCAAGGTGTTCCTCCGGGTCAACATGCACAGCGGCCATCGCGCCATGGACCGCCATTAGCCCGTGGCGGTGGGTATTTGGAGGCATGAGGATGTTTCGAAGGCGCCATTTAAGCAATTAGGCCGGGGCTGTGATAGAGATCGGTAGGTTACCTGACTGGATCCGAGCAGAACGTAGATGTGGTTGAAGCTGTGGTTGCGGCGGTGGCGGTTTGAGATGCCGGTAGGGGGAGGCGCGGGGGGGGGATACTGAGGGTGGGGATGTGGTTGGAGGAAGAAATTCTGAAATCGCGAGCCTAATGTAAATTTCGCTGCAAAACTTGAAACTTGGGCAGGGGAAACACACAACGCAGACGAAGTGCGTAAAATACTCGTGTGCGAGAAAAAAGAAAGTTGGCAGATCCCGCCTCCAAAAAAATGTACACGTGTAGTTGATTTTTTCGGTCAATGGTACGCCTGGTTTATTAGGAAACATCGCACAGGTAACTGACTTATGGATCATTAACGCATAAAAAACACAGACGGGTACGGCGTAGAAACCGTTTGTTTTGTGATCTTCTAATGATTAATGCAAAAAAAGCACACGGGCACACACGCTAATCAATGCTCAAAGCCCTCAAAGGATGCTCTTACCGACATTGTACGTTAATACTACAAACATAAAGTACTACTGGTAATTTGCTCTAATACTACAAACTTAAACTACTTCTCACATGCTGCCATTGGGGCATGCTGGCCAGACGTCGGCGTTCTCCTTCCCGGCCTTGTAGGCGGCTGCCCACCGTGCTTCGGTCTCCGCCAAGCTCTCCTCACCATGGCGTGTGGCCTCTTTTTCTTGCGGCGGTGGGACTCTCTTTTCTTGACTACTTTCTGCCTTTTCCGCTCCTTCTGTGCGGCTTTGGCCGCCTCTAGATCCACCACCCATTCGGCCATGGCAACCTCAAAGTCCGCCCATGTAACTGTCTGGCCGCCGGCGGTGATGAACTTGGCGCGGCGAGATGCCATCGCTTCCTTACCATGTGTGCGGCCTCGAGCGGCGAGGAACGCGGCGCGGCGGGATGCCATCGCTTCCTTACCAGTTACTGTGCGCCGCGGTGCCATGGACGATGCCTGGAGAGAGCTCTGGGGCGGTGGGGCCGGGCAGCCGTACAGTGCGGTGGTATTCAAGAGCTCAACGACAAACGACAACAAAAATTTGGCTTCCCTTACAATTTTGCTCGTTCATTATCGCACACGGTTCATCTCCGTCGCTTCCGGAAACAGTGTGCGCTGAGCCTATTTTGTGTTGCGTTATGATTGGCCAGAATCCCAGCCACGCAGATCGCGTGTGTGCACCTAGGATGCGCCACGATCGAACGGCAATCCATGTCCCTCACATCACACCCGTGCAGCTGTAGCTGGGTTGGATTTATATGCGCTAAATGCCTAGAAAATGCACATAACCCATAAATATGGTAAATGAGCCCGAGAAAATGCCAAGTTTGAACATGGTGATTTGCAGGGTGTATGTTTTTGTAGAAAAAACTCCAGGGCAAAGAACAAAGAAAAATTGGATTCCCCTTCAATCTTGGTGATTTCCCTCTCGAAAGCATGGAACTTCTTTGGTGATGGTTCGGTTTATGAAGGGCGTGCCAGCGTCCTGGGACTGGGGTGCCCAGACTTGCCTACCTGCGGCCATGGCGTGGCTCCGTTGACGGCGTGGTACGGCCCAGCTTTAGCAACAACAACTCAAGACCCTCGCGAGGGGCCAAGCCTCGCTAGGCGGACGACACCAAGACCTCCACGAGGGGCAGCCTTGTAACACCCCGCATGTAACTTGCCATATTTGTAACTCCGACTCTTGAAATTTCCGGCTATGTGTTATGATTTTCCCTCCGTTGTTGGGTTTTGTCTTTCGTTTTGTATTTTGTCATGTCATGCATTTTCATATCATGTCATCATGTGCATTGCATTCGCATACGTGTTCGTCTCATGCATCCGAGCTTTTTCCCCGTTGTCCGTTTTGCAATCCGGCGCTCCTATCTCCTCCGGTGCACCCCTCTTGTTTTCTTTCGTGTGCGGGTGTCAAACTTTCTCGGAATGGACCGACGCTTGTCAAGTGGCCCTAATATACCACCCGGAGACTACCGGTCAAGTTTCGTTCCATTCGGAGGTCGTTTGGTACTCCAACGGTTAACCGGGCATCCGCAATGTCCATTTGAGTGTCCAGCAAAACCCCCCTCTAAACCCAGCCCAAAACCCACCAAACTCTCTTCCATGCTCTAGGTCGTTCGATCACGATCGTGTGAGCGAAAACCGCACCTCATTTGGAGTCTCCTAGCTCCCTCTACCTATAAATAAGTGAGCATCCCGAAATACATCTGCAGTCCAACCCTAGAAAATTCCCTCCGCGCCGCCGGACGTGTCCGCCGTTGACCGGACACGTCCGCCGCCGCAGCCAGCCACCGTGTGCCACGTGGCCCG
>NC_057802.1:260332709-260342981 GCF_018294505.1 Triticum aestivum
CCGCCTCCACGCCGACCGCGCGCCCGCCGGAGCCCGAGCCCCGGCCGGCCTCCCTCTCCTCCTCCGGCGCCGAGGCCCGCGACCTCCCTCTCCTCCTCCGGCGCCCGCTCCGGCCGAGCTCGGGCCCGAGCCGGCGAGCTCCTCGAGCTCCTGTAGCTCCCGATCCAGATCCGCACTCTAGAGGTTGACTCCCGTATCCCCGTTGTTTTTCCAAGTCTGGGATAATCTACAGCATGTGCACTTGTTCATAGCTCCATAACTCCGTGCATGTACCTCCAATTCGCGCGTGTAATATGTCAAATTGTTCGCCTCGTGATGCTCTTCTTTTTGTTCGATTGCACCATGTTCATTAGAGGTCATCTTGATGCAGAAATCTCTGTTGGAAGAGGGCTAGTTGCAGTTATTCTCTGGTTCTTATCAGGACTTGGAGATTTGTCATTTTTGTATCATTTAATCTATGCATCTTATGGGCATGAGCTCTACATGTGTTTTGAAGTATGCCATTCCATCTTTCCAAGCGTGTATGCCATGTATTTTTGTGGTCTCTGTGGTAACTAGCATAAGCATGCAAAGTAGGCTCCGTAATATTTCTGATTTCAGGGACAGTGATTTCCCCAAGTCCTTGTCTGCTGTTATTTTGTTGCCATGTAAACTTGATGCTACAGAGAGATCCATGCATATTTTGGAGATATTCAGTAAGGATGTTTTGTAGCTATAGTTGTAATTGATCCATTCCTGCAATTTGTTGCAATTATGGAGTGCCACAGCATGACTCAATCTTGCTCTATTATTGCTATAAAATATTTATGGCAGATTCTTAACATGATATGCAATTTTGCCAAGCTTATTGTAGTTGATCCATACATGCTATGCAATTGTTCTTGCCATGGTTAGCTTCATAAACATGCCATCTTACTGTAGGTATGCTTGGTTTGTCATGCATTGCTCTGTAGTGAGTGCATCAAGCTCACAAAGAGGCCTACATATTATTATTTCTGCCATGCTCTGTTTTCTGTCAAGTCTGAAACCTGATAACGAAACTTGCTATGTTTACATGCTTGCCATCATATCTTCTGTTCCTTTTTGGCTTATGGTCAGTAAGGGACTTTTCTCATGTGCATTTAGTAGAACACTGCCATGCCTTGTTTTGCTATGTTAAGTTCCTGTAGCTTGTTGATTTCGGGCTCTGAACATTGCTACCTGATGCTGTTTTCTGCCATGTCCAGTTTTTCACCAAGTCTGTGAACCTGTTATCTTTTGCACTTTTGCCATGCTTGTTTGAGCTTGATATGTTGTGTAATAGCCGTAGCTCAGTGTTCATCTTTTGTAAAGCATCTCCCGTAGATTGTTGCCATATGCTTTGTTGCTATGTTGGGGTGCTGTAGCATTGTTACTTGTTGTATTTTAAGTGCTATCATGCTGTTAATCGCAGATTCGTGTCATTCTTGTTTTGCTTGCCATTTGCAAACCGTGCATCCGATTCCAGTGATCTTTATATCGATTTCGACCGAATTCATCTCATCTTTCCAGTGGCATGCTTGGTTTGCCAAGTTACTACCATGTTCATCATTTTCCTTCCGGAGCACGCATATGCATCGCATATCATATCTTGCATATCATACTTGTTTTGCATCATGTTGCTTGTGCATTTCTCGTGATTGATTGTGGTTCCATTTGTTTGTGTTCTTGTCTTGGGTAGAGCCAGGAGACGAGTCCGTGAACGAGGAACATGTCGAGTACGCTTACGAGGATCAAGCTTTCGACAACTCTGAGAACCTTGCAGGCAAGATGACCATCCCTCGAAATCACTTCTATCTTTGCTATGCTAGTTGTTCGCTCTATTGCCATGCTCGCTACCTATCACTTGCTATATCTTGTCTCCCATTTTGCCATGTCAGCCCCTGACCATCCTTTCCTAGCAAATCGTTGATTGGCTAAGTTACCGCTTTTGCTCAGCCCCTCTTATAGCGTTGCTAGTTGCAGGTGAAGTTGAAGTTTGTTCCATGTCGGAACATGGATATGTTGGGATATCACAATATCTCTTATTTAATTAATGCATCTATATATTTGGTAAAGGGTGGAAGTCTCGGCCTTATGCCTGGTGTTTTGTTCCACTCTTGCCGCCCTAGTTACTGAGATACCGGGATTATGTTCCTTGAGTTTGCGTTCCTTACGCGGTCGGGTGATTTATGGGACCCCCTTGACAGTTCGCCTTGAATAAAACTCCTCCAGCAAGGCCCAACCTTGGTTTTACCATTTGCTACCTAAGCCTTTTCCCCCGGGTTTTCGCGAGCCCAAGGGTCATCTTATTTTAACCCCCGGGCCAGTGTTCCTATGAGTGCTGGTCCAAACTAGAGCACCGTGCGGGACCGTCCCTTGGCAACTTGGGTTATGTTGGTACCTGTACGCTTCGCTTATCCGGTGTGCCCTGAGAACGAGATATGTGCAGCTCCTATCGGGATTTGCCGGCACATTCGGGCGGCTTTGCTGGTCTTGTTTTACCATTGTCGAAATGTCTTGTAAACCGGGATTCCGAGACTGATCGGGTCTTTCCGGGAGAAGGTTTATCCTTCGTTGACCGTGAGAGCTTATGATGGGCTAAGTTGGGACACCCCTGCAGGGTATTATCTTTCGAAAGCCGTGCCCGCGGTTATGAGGCAGATGGGAATTGGTTAATGTCCGGTTGTAGATAACTTGTCACTTGACCCAATTAAAATACATCAACTGCGTGTGTAGCCATGATGGTCTCTTCTCGGCGGAGTCCGGGAAGTGAACACGGTTTCTGGGTTATGTTTGACGTAAGTAGGAGTTCAGGATCACTTCTTGGTCATTGCTAGATGACGTCCGTTCCGTTGCTTCTCTTCTCGCTCTCATTTGCGCAAGTTAGCCACCATATATGCTTATTGCCGCTGCAGCTCCACCTCAATACACCATCCTTTCCTACTAGCTTAAATAGTCTTGATCTCGCGGGTGTGAGATTGCTGAGTCCCCGTGACTCACAGATTCTACCAAAACAGTTGCAGGTGCCGACGATGCCAGTGCAGATGATGGCGTCGATCTCAAGTGGGAGTTCGACGAGGAACGTGGTCGTTACTATGTGTCTTTTCCTGATGATCAGTAGTGGAGCCTAGTTGGGACGATCGGGGATCTAGCATTTGGGGTTGTCTTATTTTCCTCTGGATTTTGACCGTAGTCGGTCTATATGCTTGTATTTTGGATGATGTATGAATAATATTTATGTATTGTGTGAAGTGGCGATTGTAAGCCAACTCTTTATCCCATTCTTGTTCATTACATGGGATTGTGTGAAGATGACCCTTCTTGCGACAAAACCACTATGCGGTTATGCCTCTAAGTCGTGCCTCGACACGTGGGAGATATAGTTGCATCGTGGGCGTTACAAGTTGGTAATCAGAGCCATCCCCGACTTAGGAGCCCCCTGCTTGATCGAATCGCTGGCGTTGTTGAGTCTAGAACAAAAATGTTTTGAGTCTTAGGATTATATATATCGGAGAGTAGGATTCTTTTTTACTCCTCAGTCCCTTCGTCGCTCTGGTGAGGTCTCCTGACGTAGAAGTTTTGACTATCCTCTCCTCAAATTTCAATAATAAAAAAAATTAGGATCACGCGGGTATCTTGGAATCGTTCCGATGGTTTTGTGACGAGAACATTGTTCTTGGTGCCTCCTGTCATTTAGGGGTTGTGGCAGTGTCCCGGGGAGTTGAGCTTCGAGGTGTTGTCGTCACAATTTTATCGTTGCAGTTCTGGAATACCTGAGTTTCGCCGACATCGAAATCTCTTTTATGCAGTTGTTGGTGAGATCACCTCGACGCCACCCAGTACTGGGGCGGGAGTTCGGGAGTATTGCCATAACTTGTATAACGGATGTTTTTCGAAGGTTGAGGTAAACGATTTCCGAAGGTTTCTTGGTTATGTGTTGACGGATGGATACAGCTGGATCTAGGGATTGTTAGTTTGGGTGATATATTTTGTGTCCCCTGTATCCCCTACACCAGATTGCATAACCAGAAAGTTTTGGGAGTTTATAAGTGGGAATTCAAGTAGCCTTAGGATATCTTTCCGACAGACGCATGATATGAGATTGGGGTTCGACGTCTAGTTGTCCGCCTGTATACGGTTGATTTTACAGTGGTCTCGTAGTGTCTTAAAGAGTCCATGGCTATGCCGACTCGGGGACGCTTCGTATGTCATGTGCACAGCCTTGTACATGATGGTGATGTAC
Source organism: Triticum aestivum (assembly GCF_018294505.1). Taxonomy (NCBI): domain Eukaryota; kingdom Viridiplantae; phylum Streptophyta; class Magnoliopsida; order Poales; family Poaceae; genus Triticum; species Triticum aestivum. The sequence goes on from NC_057802.1 coordinate 260,336,953, forward strand.
GATTGAGCCCGTGTGGGCCCCACCACGAAAACTTCGGACGAAACCTCTATCATATGTTTGTTCCAGCTTACTCTGCAAGCCAATACTTTGTTTTGTTTTGAATGGTGGTATTCGAGTTGCTTCGAAATCATATGTTGATTCCATATCTTTTTCAAGTGGCTTCTCAACTTATGGAAGTGTGATGATTTACTACGGAATTCATTCGTTCATCTTCGTTCGAATGTTTATTGTGAAGACTATATGTTGCAATTTCTATCCGTTGATTCTACTTATCTATTTGTCTATCAAGATGCTAACGGATGTCACCCTCTTCAGGATGGCTCCGCCAACGCGTCAGAATCCGGATCGCAATGAAGGGAGTCAAGCAAACCCTCCGCCACCACCTCCACCTCCGGAGGCATGGCAGGCTATCATGGCAGCCACCAACGCCAATGCTCAGATGATTCTGCAACTCTTGCAAGAACGTACTCAAGGGCAAGGCAATCAAGGCAATCAAGGTCAAGGCAACAATCAGTTTCACTTTGCCACTCTCAACCAGTTTCTCGCAAATCAGCCCAAGTCTTTCAGCTACTGTGCCGAGGCCACGGATGCCGATGATTGGCTCGTGGACATCAACAAGCATTTTGAATGTAGCAATGTCAGGCCTGAGGACTATGTCAAGTTTGCTTCTTTCCAGCTCAAGGACCAAGCTGCTGATTGGTTTCAGCAATACAAAGATCCAGAGGAGGTCGTGTGATCACTTGGACTGACTTCTGTCGGGATTTCAAAGTGCACCACATTGCACAAAGTGTTGTTGAGAGCAAGCGTGAGGAGTTCCACAATCTCAAGCAAGGCAACATGTCTGTGTATCAATACAACATCCAGTTTCAGAAACTTGCTCGCTTCGCTAAACAAGACGTTCCTGATGAAAAGAGCATGATCTATCACTTCAGAGGTGGCCTCAAAGAGGATCTGCAGTTAGCTCTCGTTCTTGTTGAGCCTACTCAGTTTGATCAATTCTATAATATGGCACTGAAGCAAGAGGCTGCTCAGCTCAAGTGTGAGGCTTCTAAGAAGAGAGTCAGAGACGCAGTTCAGTCTTCTTCTTCCTCACTTGTGACAGCTAAGCAACAGAAGTTCTGGTTGCCTCCTCCTCCTCCGTTTCGTCACCTGTTGAGGATGTAGACCTTAGAGTCACCCGCCAGGAGGGGCCGGGTTACTCATATGGTCGTTGCCAGAAGCCCGGAGCCAAGCTTGAAGACGATGGGCCAGAGATGGGCTTAAGACCCGGATATGGCTTAAGGCCCATAGTTACAATCCTTATTATGGTAGAACTTGTAGTGTAAGGCAAGAATAGTTAAGAGTCCGAGCCGGACACTCTTATGAGCCGGCCGGGACTCTGAGAGCTGCTGGGCGTCAGCCTCCCTATATAAAGGGATGACCCGGCAGCGGTTTAGGGACGAGAACAATCTCAACGAAAGCCAGGCATAGCAGTTAAGCTCCCTGGTCATCGAAACCCTAATCAATACCACCGCAAACTGGACGTAGGCTTTTACCTTCACCATAAGGGGCCGAACCAGTATAAACCCTCGTATTCCTTGTCCCGCTTAACCCCTTCAAGCTTCCTAGTAGCGATGGCTCCACGACTAAGTCCTAGCTCGAGGACATCTGCCGTGACAATTCCACGACATCAGCCTTATCAGCAGAAGAACAAAGGTGGCCATGGTTCTTCCAACTCTTCCAACTCTGGCTATCAGAACAAGTCTCAGAATCAAGCTCCAAAGTCCAATGCTCCTTATCACCGTCCACTCTCAGAGGTGACTTGCAACAAATGTCAGCAGAAAGGTCACTATGCTAACAAGTGCTTCAACCAGAGGCGTATTCCTCCTCCTCCTCCTGTCAGATCTTCCAGCAATGCAGTTGTCAAGCATAATCCAAAGTCTGCAAAGGTGAAAATGATGAATGCAGCTCAAGCGGAGGAATCTACTGATGTGATAATGGGTAATCTTCCTGTTAATGATATTCCTGCAAAAGTTCTTTTTGATACTGGTGCATCACTTTGTTTCATGTCAAGGCCGTTTTTTGCCAAGCATGAGTTTTCCTGGTCTTATCTGGATAAACCTTTGGGTGTTATTTCTCCGGGGAAGTCAATGAGAGCCAACTCGATGGTCCCGAATGTTTCCATCAAGATGGGCGACTATAAATTTCAGTCTTCTCCAGTTGTTCTTGGTGACTCGGATATTGATCTTATTCTCGGGATGGACTGGCTTTCTAAGCACAAGGCTCAACTTGATTGTGCTGCCAAGGAAATTCAATTGACACACTCGTCTGAGGATGTGATTATCTATGCCGCTCGTGATGAAACCATTCGGTTTTTCTCTCTCAATGAGAAGGGCGAATTGAATGCCATATCTCAAATTCCAGTCGTTTGCAAGTATCAAGATGTCTTTCCAGAAGAGCTTCCGGGTATGCCTCCTCATCGGCCAGTTGAGTTCGTTATCGAACTAGAGCCTGGCACTGAACCCGTTTGCAAGCGTCCATACAAGCTTGGACCCAACGAGCTGAAGGAATTGAAGAAACAGCTCGATGAACAAGAGCGTCTGGGTTTGATCAGACCGAGTTCTTCTCCATGGGGTTGTGGTGTTCTTTTTGTCAAGAAGAAAGATGGCACGGACCGACTTTGCGTCGACTACCGTCCATTGAACAAGAAGACAATCAAGAACAAGTACCCACTTCCCAACATCAATGAGCTATTTGAGCAACTCAAAGGTGCTAAAGTATTCTCGAAGCTTGACCTTCGTATGGGTTATCATCAGATTCGCATTCGTGAAGAAGATATTCCCAAGATAGCATTCAGAACAAGCTTTGGTTCTTATGAATATACTGTCGTGTCTTTAGGCCTTGTCAATGCTCCTCCAGTTTTCTCTCGGATGATGAATTTCATCTTCAACCCCTATACCAATGAATTCGTCCTGGTGTATCTCGATGATATCTTGGTCTTCTCCAAGAATAAGCAGTATCATGCCAAACATTTGCGATTGGTGCTCGACAAGCTCAGAGAGTATCAATTCTATGTGAAGTTCTCTAAATGTGAGTTTTGGCTCGATGAAGTTCTTTTCCTTGGTCACATCATCTCTGCCAAGGGCATCGCTGTTAACCCCGAGAAGGTGTCCGCAGTTATGAATTGGGAACCTCCTCAAAATGTCAAGCAGCTCTGCAGTTTTCTTGGTCTTGCAAGCTATTGCCGAAGATTCGTTGAGAATTTCTCCAAGATTTCAAAGCCTCTTTCCAACCTCCTTCAGAAGCATGTGAAGTATGTCTGGTCTCCTGAGTGTGACGTTGCTTTCAACACTCTCAAAGAGAAACTAGTCACAGCTCCTGTCTTGACTCCTCCTGATGAATCCAAGCCGTATGAAGTTTTCTGTGATGCTTCTCTCCAAGGTCTCGATGCTGTGTTAATGCAAGAGAAGAAAGTTGTGGCCTATACCTCTCGTCAGTTGAAGCCCAACGAGAAGAACTACCTCACTCACGATCTTGAGTTGGCGACGGTTGTCCATGCATTAATAACGTGGAGACATCTCTTGTTGGGAAGACAAGTGGACATTTTCACCGATCACAAGAGTCTCAAGTATATCTTCACTCAGCCCAACCTCAACCTCGGGCAGACTCGATGGGTCGAAATGATTCAAGAGAACAATCCGAGTATCGAATATACTCCAGGCAAACCAAATGTCATTGCAGATGCTTTAAGCAGGAAGGCTTATTGCAACAGCTTAATCCTCAAGCCTTTCCAACCGGATCTTTGTGAAGCTTTCCGCAAGCTGAATCTCCAAGTTGTTCCTCAAGGCTTTCTTGCCAACCTCATAGTCTCTCTTACTTTGGAAGATCAAATTCGTGAGGCACAACTCCTTGATGCCATGGTGAAGAAGGTGAAACGTGGTATCGACAAGGGTCTTTCCAAATACAAGTGCTATCGCATTGGTGACAGAGACACTTTATTCTTCGAGGACCGGATTGTGGTTCCTAAAGGTGATCTAAGGAAAGTCATAATGAACGAGGCGCACAATTCTCTCCTTTCCATTCATCCTGGAAGTATGAAGATGTATCATGACCTCAAGCAGTCGTATTGGTGGACTCGAATGAAGCGAGAAATTGCTCAGTTCATGAATGAATGTGATGTCTGCCGAAGAGTGAAAGCAGAACACCAACGACCAGCTGGCCTCCTCCAACCTCTTGCTATCCCGGAGTGGAAGTTTGATCATATCGAAATGGACTTCGTGACTGGATTTCCCAAGTCCAAGCGTGGAAATGATGCTATCTTCGTTGTCATCGACAAGCTTTCTAAAGTGGCTCATTTCCTTCCAATCAAAGAATCAATCACAGCAGCTCAGCTAGCAGAGCTTTACACCTCCAGAATTGTCTCTTTGCACGGCATTCCACAATTGATTTCTTCAGATCGTGGAAGCATCTTCACCTCTAAGTTCTAGGACTCCTTCCAGAAGGCCATGGGCACAAACATTCGCTTCAGTACAGCTTTCCATCCTCAAACTAGTGGCCAAGTCGAGCGAGTCAACCAAATTCTTGAAGATATGCTCAGGGCTTGTGTCATTTCCTTTGGCATGAAATGGGAAGATTGTCTTCCATATTCTGAATTCTCCTACAACAACAGCTTCCAAGCGAGTTCGGGCAAGGCCCCATTCGAGATTCTCTATGGCAGAAAGTGCCGTACTCTTCTCAATTGGTCAGAGACTGGTGAACGCCAACTTCTTGGCAATGACTTAATCACAGAAGCTGAAGAAATGTCTAAAGTCATCAGTGAAAATCTCAAAGCCGCGCAATCGCGCCAGAAGAGTTACTATGATAGTAAGCATCGTGATTTGGCATTCGAGATCGGAGACCATGTCTACCTCCGCGTCTCTCCAATGAAAGGCACTCGTCGCTTCGGTATCAAAGGGAAGCTTGCCCCTAGATACGTGGATCCTTTCAAGATCATTGGCAAAAGAGGCGACCTCGCCTATCAACTTGAGCTTCCTTCCAACTTCGCGAACGTGCACGATGTGTTCCACGTGTCACAGCTCCGCAAGTGCTTCAAGGCGCCTGAGCGCACTATTAACTTCGAAGAGATTGACCTCCAAGAAGATTTGTCTTATCATGAGCACCCCGTTGCTATTCTTGAAGAAACTGAGCGCAAGACTCGCAACAAGTCAATCAAATTCCTGAAAGTGAAGTGGTCGCACCATTCCGACCGCGAAGCCACCTGGGAACGCGAGGACCATCTCCGTTCCGAATATCCGGAGTTCTTTCAGTCCTAGATCTCAGGACGAGATCCTCTCGTAGTGGTGGAGTGTTGTAACACCCCGCATGTAACTTGCCATATTTGTAACTTCGACTCTTGCCATTTCCGGCTATGTGTTATGATTTTCCCTCCGTTGTCGGGTTTTTTCTTTCGTTTTGTATTTTGTCATGTCATGCATTTTCATATCATGTCATCATGTGCATTGCATTCGCATACGTGTTCGTCTGATGCATCCGAGCTTTTTCCCCGTTGTCCGTTTTGCAATCCGGCACTCCTATCTCCTCCGGTGCACCCCTCTTGTTTTCTTTCGTGTGCGGGTGTCAAACTTTCTCGGAATGGACCGAGGCTTGTCAAGTGGCCTTAATATACCACCCGGAGACTACCGGTCAAGTTTCGTTCCATTCGGAGGTCGTTTGGTACTCCAACGGTTAACCGGGCATCCGCAATGTCCATTTGAGTGTCCAGCAAAAACCCCCTCTAAAACCAGCCCAAAACCCACCAAACTCTCTTCCATGCTCTAGGTCGTTCGATCACGATCGTGTGGGCGAAAACCGCACCTCATTTGGAGTCTCCTAGCTCCCTCTACCTATAAATAAGTGAGCATCCCGAAATACATCTGCAGTCCAACCCTAGAAAATTTCCCTCCGCGCCGCCGGACGCGTCCGCCGTCGGCTGGACAAGTCCGCCGCCGCAGCCAGCCACCGCGTGCCACGTGGCCCGCACCGTGCTCCGCGTCGCCGGCCCGCCGGGCCCG
>NC_057802.1:260343390-260359885 GCF_018294505.1 Triticum aestivum
CCGGAGCCCGAGCCCCGGCCGGCCTCCCTCTCCTCCTCCGGCGCCCGCTCCGGCCGAGCTCGGGCCCGAGCCGGCGAGCTCCTCGAGCTCCTGTAGCTCCCGATCCAGATCCGCACTCTAGAGGTTGACTCCCGTATCCCCGTTTTTTTCCAAGTCTGGGATAATCTACAGCATGTGCACTTGTTCATAGCTCCATAACTCCGTGCATGTACCTCCAATTCGCACGTGTAATATGTCAAATTGTTCGCCTCGTGATGCTCTTCTTTTTGTTCGATTGCACCATGTTCATTAGAGGTCATCTTGATGCCGAAATCTCTGTTGGAAGAGGGCTAGTTGCTATTATTCTCTGGTTCTTATCAGGACTTGGAGATTTGTCATTTTTGTATCATTTAATCTGTGCATCTTATGGGCATGAGCTCTACATGTGTTTTGAAGTATGTCATTCCATCTTTCCAAGCGTGTATGCCATGTATTTTTGTGGTCTCTGTGGTGACTAGCACAAGCATGCAAAGTAGGCTCCGTAATATTTCTGATTTCAGGGACTTGGTGATTTCTCCAAGTCCTTGTCTGCTGTTATTTTGTTTCCATGTAAACTTGATGCTACAGAGAGATCCATGCATATTTTGGAGATATTCAGTAAGGATGTTTTGTAGCTATAGTTGTAATTAATCCATTCCTGCAATTTTTTGCAATTATAGAGTGCCATAGCATGACGCAATCTTGCTCTATTTTTGCTATAAAATATTTCTGGCAGATTCTTAACATGATATGCAATTTTGCCAAGCTTATTGTAGTTGATCCATACATGCTATGCAATTTTTCTTGCCATGGTTAGCTTCATAAACATGCCATCTTGCTGTAGGTATGCTTGGTTTTTCATGTATTGCTCTGTAGTGAGTGCATCAAGCTCACAAAGAGGCCTACATATTATTATTTCTGTCATGCTCTGTTTTCTGTTTAAGTCTGAAACCTGATAACGAAACTTGCTATGTTTACATGCTTGCCATCATATCTTCTGGTCCTTTTTGGCTTATGGCCAGTAAGGGAATTTTGTCATGTGCATTTAGTAGAACACTGCCATGCCTTGTTTTGCTATGTTAAGTTCCTGCAGCATGTTGATTTCGTGCTCTGAACATTACTACCTGATGCTGTTTTCTGCCATGTCCAGTTTTTCACCAAGTCTGTGAACCTGTTATCTTTTGCACTTTTGCCATGCTTGTTTGAGCTTGATATGTTGTGTACTAGCCGTAGCTCATTGTTCATCTTTTGTCAAGCATCTCCCGTAGATTGCTGCCATATACTTTTTTGCTATGTTGGGGTGCTGTAGCATTGTTACCTGTTGTATTTTAAGTGCTATCATGCTGTTAATCGCAGATTCGTGTCATTCTTGTTTTGCTTGCCATTTGCAAACCGTGCATCCGATTCCAGTGATCTTTATATCGATTTCGACCGAATTCATCTCATCTTTCCAGTGGCATGCTTGGTCTGCCAAGTTACTGCCATGTTCATCATTTTCCTTCCGGAGCACGCATATGCATCGCATACCATATCTTGCATATCATACATGTTTTGCATCATGTTGCTTGTGCATTTCTCTTGATTGATTGTGGTTCCGTTTGTTTGTGTTCTTGTCTTGGGTAGAGCCGGGAGACGAGTCCGTGAACGAGGAACCTGTCGAGTACGCTTACGAGGATCAAGCTTTCGACAACTCTGAGAACCTTGCAGGCAAGATGACCACCCCTCGAAATCACTTCTATCTTTGCTATGCTAGTTGTTCGCTCTATTGCCATGCTCGCTACCTATCACTTGCTATATCTTGTCTCCCATTTTTCCATGTCAGCCCCTGACCATCCTTCCCTAGCAAACCGTTGATTGGCTAAGTTACCGCTTTTGCTCAGCCCCTCTTATAGCGTTGCTAGTTGCAGGTGAAGTTGAAGTTTGTTCCATGTCGGAACATGGATATGTTGGGATATCACAATATCTCTTATTTAATTAATGCATCTATATATTTGGTAAAGGGTGGAAGGCTCAGCCTTATGCCTGGTGTTTTGTTCCACTCTTTCCGCCCTAGTTACTGAGATACCGGGATTATGTTCCTTGAGTTTGCGTTCCTTACGCGGTCGGGTGATTTATGGGACCCCCTTGACAGTTCGCCTTGAATAAAACTCCTCCAGCAAGGCCCAACCTTGGTTTTACCATTTGCTACCTAAGCCTTTTCCCCCGGGTTTTCGCGAGCCCGAGGGTCATCTTATTTTAACCCCCGGGCCATTGTTCCTATGAGTGCTAGTCCAAACTAGAGCACCGTGCAGGACCGTCCCTTGGCAACTTGGGTTATGTTGGTACCGTTACGCTTCGCTTATCCGGTGTGCCCTGAGAATGAGATATGTGCAGCTCCTATCGGGATTTGTCGGCACATTCGGGCGGCTTTGCTGGTCTTGTTTTACCATTGTCGAAATGTCTTGTAAACCGGGATTCCGAGACTGATCGGGTCTTTCCGGGAGAAGGTTTATCCTTCGTTGACCGTGAGAGCTTATGATGGGCTAAGTTGGGACACCCCTGTAGGGTATTATCTTTCGAAAGCCGTGCCCGCGGTTATGAGGCAGATGGGAATTGGTTAATGTCCGGTTGTAGATAACTTGTCACTTGACCCAATTAAAATACATCAACTGCGTGTGTAGCCGTGATGGTCTCTTCTCGGCGGAGTCCGGGAAGAGTTCAGGATCACTTCTTGGTCATTGCTAACGTCCGTTCCGTTGCTTCTCTTCTCGCTCTCATTTGCGCAAGTTAGCCACCATATATGCTTATTGCCGCTGCAGCTCCACCTCAATACACCATCCTTTTCTACTAGCTTAAATAGTCTTGATCTCGCGGGTGTGAGATTGCTGAGTCCCCGTGACTCACAGATTCTACCAAAACAGTTGCAGGTGCCGACGATGCCAGTGCAGATGATGGCGTTGATCTCAAGTGGGAGTTCGACGAGGAACGTGGTCGTTACTATGTGTCTTTTCCTGATGATCAGTAGTGGAGCCCAGTTGGGACGATCGGGGATCTAGCATTTGGGGTTGTCTTATTTTCATCTGGATTTTGACCGTAGTCGGTCTATATGCTTGTATTTTGGATGATGTATGAATAATATTTATGTATTGTGTGAAGTGGCGATTGTAAGCCAACTCTTTATCCCATTCTTGTTCATTACATGGGATTGTGTGAAGATGACCCTTCTTGCAACAAAACCACTATGCGGTTATGCCTCTAAGTCGTGCCTCGACACGTGGGAGATATAGTCGCATCGTGGGCGTTACAAGCCTCCCCAGGATGGCTCCCGAGGAGGGAGATATCTATGCAAGGCGCACCTAGCAAGGTTCACATGACATGAGCCGTGACGACCAAGGCCAGGCAGGTGCCAGCGAGCGCAGTGCACCAGTTTCCTCTTTGGTGCTAAGGAGGCAAGCGTAGGCGCGGGGTCCGGAGAATCATGCAAAGGTTTCCATATCGGTGCAACAAGACCAAGACCGCCAGGACGGCAAGACGGAGGTCATCACGGAGCCCACTGCAGCGTCACCACCAGGGGCTTTTGCAGGCGAAGACCACTTTTGTCAGGATAACTTGTACTTGCTGTCTCCCTTTGAATTTGGCCGTTGTGGGATTCCTTCCCGCCTACATTTGGGTAGAGGACCAAGGCCACTATAAATAGGACTTAGCCACCACCATAGGGGGGACGGATCCAATACCACCCTGACCAGCTCACCGGCTCATCGAGCACAAGCACACATCACCTCCTGAGGCTATTCCACCACTGTACTAGTTCATCCTCAGCCCCTTGAGGCAATCCACCACAAAGATGGAGTAGGGTATTACAACGCAAGGTGGCCCGAACCAGGATAAACTGCTGTGTCTCTTGTCCCTTTGGTTTATCGAGCTAGGCCGTGGAATCGTTGAGCAGGCAGACTGGGGAGGACGAGTTCTTCGCATGCACCCCAGAGTTTGAACCTCTCAAGGGTCTGCGGAACCCTGAATCCGACATTTGGGACGCCAGGTAGGGGTGCGTCAAAGCTTCGCCTCTCCGTCCGCTTCGCTTCGCCAACCAGCTCCCATGGCGAGTACCGCTCCTCCGGCCGGACCGACAAGCGCACACGGAGGTGCGGCGGGCCTCCGGGCTTTCACCCCCGCCTTGCGGCAGGTACAGTGGCTGCCCAAGTTCAGTCCGGAGATGCCGCCTCGTTACGACAACGCGGCGGATCCGACAGGTTTCCTCGAGGCCTACTAGGAGGCCGTTTGGGCGGCCGGCAGCGACGACAAGGTCATGGCCAACTGGTTTCCCATGGCCCTCACTAGCGTACCGCGCGTCTGGCTTCTAAGCCTGCCAGGATCTTCTGTGGCCTCCTGGGAGGAGCTGCACGGCCTCTTCGTCGCGCGCTTCACGGCACCGGCACCCCACGCTGTCGCAGCCCTCCTCTGCGGTTTGCAGGCGCCGCCCTCGGACCGCCACGTCAATCAGTTCGTCCGACAAGTGGGTGCCGCCCGCGTGCAGCAGGGAGCTCCTCCAGGGTGCGCGGTGCCCAGAGCCGACCTCACCTTCGACTCAAGGGACCACCCCGCAACCACCGTGGGCGCAGGCGCGCTCCCGATGCTTTGCACCCCCACCATCTGCAATGTGGCAGTGACCAAGACCCTCATCGACGGCGGGGCCGGCCTCACCGTGCTATCCGCGGAAGCTTTCGGCCGGCTTCACGTGCCACATGGCCGGCTCTGCCCCACCAAGCCATTCTCCGGGGTTGTCGGCGGCTCCACAATCTCCCTGGGGAAGATTCGCCTCCCCGTCACCTTCGGCACCCGCGACAACTATCGCACCAAGCTCATCGACTTCGACATTGCCCGCATCGGCCTCCCGTACGTACAACGCCATCCTCGGGTACCCGGCCCTGGCCAAGTTCATGGCAGCAACTCACCCCGCGTACAACCGCATGAAGATGCCCGGGAGCAGCGGCGACCTCACCATGGCTGGAGACACCAAGGAGGCCCTAACGGCCCTCAAGCTCGCCTTTAGAGCCGCGACGGCAGTGCGCCCTGTGGATGACACGGCCTCCGAGGTCTCAAGGGCTGCGCCAGCAAAAAAGAAGCAGCTGTTCTCTCAAGACCGGGCCGAGATAAAGCAGGTGTCGATTGACAAAGATGGGGCATCGGGAGCCACCTTCACCATAGGCGCCAACCTCACCCCAGACCAAGAAAAGGCACTGGTCGATTTCGTGCACGCGAACAAGGAGGTGTTCGCATGGGAGCCCAAGGACCTGGTTGGTGTCCCAAGGGGGGTGATCGAGCATCACCTGAGGGTGTGCCCCAATGTGCGCCCAGTGAAGCAGAGGGTGCGGCGGCAGTCCACAGAGAAGCAATCGTTCATCGTCCAAGAAACCCGCAAGCTGCAAGATGCTGGCATCATTCGGGAGGTACAGTACCCAGAATGGTTGGCGAACCCGGTCATCGTCCCCAAGAAAGGCGGGAAGGAAGGCATGTGCGTCGATTTCACCAACCTCAACAAGGCTTGCCCTCAAGACCCCTTTCCGCTACCGCGCATCGACCAGATCATCGACTCCACCGCCGAGTGCGACCTGCTATGCTTCCTGGATGCCTTCTCAGGGTATCATCAAATCAAGATGGTGGTGCATGACGTCGAGAAGATGGCCTTCCTGACCCTGTGCGGGGTGTACTACTACACCTGCATGCCCTTTGGGCTGCGTAATGCCGGAGCAACCTTCCAGCGGCTGATGCACATCGCTCTAGGCCAACAGCTCGGTAGGAACGCTGAGGCCTACGTCGGCGACATAGTGGTGAAGTCTCGGGAGGCAAGGACCCTCATCGAGAACCTAGAAGAGAAGTTCGCCAGCCTGCGCAAGGTGGACCTGCGGCTCAACCCGGAGAAATGTGTGTTTGGCATCCCCTCCGGCAAGCTGTCGGGCTTTCTGGTGTCACACAGGCGAATCGAGGCAAACCCGGAGAAGGTCAAGGCAATAGAAAGGATGAGTCCGCCACAGACTCTTAGGGAAATGCAAAAGCTGGCAGGCTGTGTAACCTCGCTAGGGCGCTTCATCTCCAAGCTGGGGGAGTGCGCTCTCCCGTTCTTCAAGCTGATGAAGAAGAAGGGGCCGTTCGAGTGGACTCCGAAGGCTGACACGGTATTTCAATACCTCAAGAGAAACCTCACCAGCCCACCTGTGATGGTGGCGTCGCGTCCTCTCGAGCCCTGGTGCTTTACCTGGATGCCACGCCTCACTCAGCCAGCGCAGCACTAGTGGCTGTCCTAGAGGAGCACCAGGCCAAGGGCCAGCCACACGACGCGCCGCGCTCGGTCGAGATGATGCAGCCCCAAGGCGGCGCCCCTGAAGCCTCGGCGGCGCCAACAGATAACCAGGCTCCACAAGACGGCGCTCTGAGGCCGCAGTTGCCCCAACAAGCGACCAAGCTCCTGAGGTCCTCCAGCCTTAGGAGGTGCCCCAGCATCAGGAGGTCTTAGACTCCACCAACACTTCCACCCTCGTCGAGCACCCGGTGTAATTCGTTAGCACTGTACTGCATGACGTGCGGGCACGCTACCCCATGCCGTAGAAGCTCCTGCTCGTGCTCATCATTGGCTCACGCAAGCATCGCCACTACTTCCAAGGCCACCCCATTAAGGTCGTCTCAGCTTACCCGCTGGAGAGGGTGCTCCGGAGCCCAAGGCTGCGGGGAGGGTCGCTGAGGGGAACACCGAACTGCAGGCATTCCAGCTGGAGTTCAGCACCACCAGGGTCATCAAGGGTGTCGCGCTCACCGACTTAGGGTGGAGTGGACTGACGCTCCAGGGCCCGAAGCAGGCGCAGACCGGTCCCTTTCGCCGGGGAGCGAAGCACCAGACGGCTGGGTCATGTACTTTGACAGCGCCTTCGCACGTCAGGGCGCGGGGCCTGGAGCCGTGCTCATCTCGCCCACTCAGGACAAGCTCTACTACGCCGTACAGCTCTGTTTCCAACACGGCGAAAAGGTCTCTAACAACATCGCGGAGTACGAAGGCTTGATTGCCGGCCTCAAGGCCGCGGCTGCTTTGGGCGTGAAGTGCCTCACCATCAAGGGCGACTCCCAGCTCCTCATCAACCTCTCCAACAAGGTGTACGAGCTAAAGGACGAACACATGGAAGCATACCTGGCGGAGGTATGCAAAATTGAGAAACAATTCTTGGGCCTGGAGCTGCAGCACATGCCTCGCAGCACAAACAAGGAAGCCGATGATATCGCAAAGAGAGCATCCAAGCGCCAGCCTCAGGAGCCTGGCATCTTCGAGGAGCGCCTCTTCAAGCCTTCAGCAGCCCCTCCGGCTGCGGAGCCAGCACCGCCTCAGGAGGAGCTCCCCCCAGCACCAACCTCGGGAGCCCCCGCCTGCGGCCCGACCTCAAGAGCACGCAGGCTCCTCGCGCTCGAGCCTTAGGAGGGGTGCTGGACCAAGGAATTCAGGGCGTACTTGCTTCAGGGAACCCTGCCAGAGAAGGAGGAAGACGCAAAGCGCGTGGCTCGGCAGGCCAGAGCCTGTTGCATTCAGGACGGTGAGCTCTATCGGAAACGACCAAATGATGTTTCCTTGTGATGAATCTCAGGGTAGCAGGGCCGCAAGCTATTAACCGACATAGACGACGGAGACTGCAGGCATCAATCGTCATCGCGCACCTTGGTGGGCAAGCCGTTCCGCAGCGGATTCTACTGGCCCACAACGCTCAACGACGCGACCGAGCTGGTGAGATTCTGTGAAGCTAGCCAGATCCACGCCAAGAAAATCCACCAGCCTGCTTAGGGCCTCCAGACCATTCCGCTCTCATGGCCGTTTGCGGTCTGGGGGCTGGACATCTTGGGTCTGTTCCCTCGAGCGCCCGGGGGCTACCGCTACCTCTACGTCGCCATCAACAAGTTCACCAAGTGGGCGGAGGTGGAAGCAGTCCACACCATCCCGACCGGCTCAACGGTCATGTTCATCAAGGGCCTAATCGTATCATCACCGACAACGACTCGCAGTTCACTAGCAATCTCTTCAAAACATATTGTGCTAATCTTGGAATGCAGATATGCTACGCCTCAGTGGCACACCCCAGGAGCAACGGCCAAGCCGAGCGCGCAAACGCAGAAGTCCTGAGGGGCCTCAAGGCAAGGACGTTCAAGAAGAAGCTCGAGGCCTGCGGTAGGGGCTGGCTGGACGAGCTCCAGTCTGTGCTATGGTCCATCCGCACCACCGCGACCAAGCCAACCGGCGAAACTCCATTCTTCCTTGTCTAGGGAGCGGAAGAGGTTCTCCCACACGAGGTCAGGCATCACTCCGCACGGGTCTTGGCGTTTGACGAGGCACGCCAGGACGCCACGCGGGGGATGGACCTCGTTTTGGGGGAGGAACGCCACCGTCAAATGTTGCTCCGGGCGGCAAGGTACCAGCAGGTGCTGCGGCGGTACCACTGCCGCAGCGTCCGCCCCAGGATGCTCGAGGTGGGTGATCTCGTCCTGGGCGGGTGCTCTCCAGGGAGGCGCTGCATAAGCTCTCTCCCATGTGGGAGGGCCCTTTTAGGATTCCCGCGTCACCAGGCCTGGCGCCGCGCGCCTTGAGACGCAGGACAGGATCCGCATCTAGAACGCCTGGAACATCCAGCATCTCCGGAAGTTCTACCCATGAACCAAGGCCCAGTGCCTGTGAAGGTCTCTGCTCGTGACACTCTCACGTAATAATGAGTGGGGCTGTACAAGCCCCGGAGTCTCCGAAGAGCCGCCCTCGGGCCTCGGGGGCTCCCTCCCATGTCCTAGTGGCAGCACTTAGCTCCGCGTTGGGGAGAAGACTAGACTAGGTGCCGGACGCGGCTGTTCGTTTGCTTGCTTTCTGTAGTTGGTTTGCAACCGTTTAATGGAATTTGGAGTTCTAGCGTTTCTCGATCGCCTAGTTGGGTTTTTTCTCCTTTCGCTTGCTCGCCTCTTTGTCTTGGTTTAAGGAAAGCGGTGGTTGCATGTCGCTCTTCCTTGCGGGGGCTAGGCAGGTGTGCGCGTACGTTGGGCTCGCCCACGTTGCGAACACATTTGGAAAAGCCCTGTCGCCCCGAGCTTCGGCTTTCTTGATCTTCGCGAGGCGCCTCGAATAAGCTCGTGATTTACGCACCCAATTCAAGTCCATGCCCCCCAGGTACTACGACGCGGTGCACTAAGGCACGATTAGCCCATGCCTGAGGGCTCGTGCAAGAAGGAACAAGGCACCTGACCGATCTTCTAACAAATCCTGCAGCTTTATGATGCCTCCCGAGGCCAGCGGCTCCTGAGTCGGCAGCGAGGAGGCCTCACCAGATGCCAAAAGGTGCGCCCTCGCAAGGTAGGAAACTAGCCCGAGTGTATCAAGCTAAGTTATCCTTCCGCACCTACGCGGAGCACGAACATCATAGCATAACACAAGAACAATAAACATAGCATAGTGGCATAGGTACCATGGTTCATTACACGCCCCAACAGGGCCCTCTACTTTTTTCAAAATGCAGGAGAAAGGAAAAGGTTAAACAGAAGCGGCCCGCGCGATGGCAGCAGCTCTCGAGGCCTGGCTCCGGAGGCCCTCCGGGCTCAGCCTGAGCCCTCCTCCCACTTTACCGATGCATGGCGACGAGAAGATCTGCCACCTCCCTTGAAGCGAGTCCGGTGGCGTGGAGGCTGGTCGTAACCGCCGCTGCTCGAGCTCTCGCCGGAGGAAGAGCTGCCGCTGCTGAACGAGCCGCGGCCATCGCCAAGGGCAAGCTCGCCCTCAGCGTCACCATGGCTGTTGTCAAGGCCAAGCTCATCGTCGCCGTCGTTATCTTCGGGGCAGCACCCTGCGCGGTGGCCATCTTCCCCAAACACCCTCATGTAGAGGGTCGTGATGCCGTCGTACATGAAGTGGAGGGTGCACCTCCCACTCAGGCCACGCGCGCGGGCAAACGTCTGCCAGCCGCGGGTCAGGGCCACGTTGCCCGCGGCGGAGACCTCGACCGCGGCCCACGAGGCCTTACTACAGCAGCCATCAGCCTGCAGCCAAAGGTCGTCAGGCCCCGTGGCCGGCAGCTCATCGGCAAAGAAGCGCGGAAGCTGGAGCCAAGTGTCGGACGGCCTCTCCGACCACACGATGAACTCTGGGAGCACCTCCAACTAGTGGAAGCGCGACCGAGGAGGCCGGGCAACCAAGGCGCGCGTCCCCTCATCGCTGGGGTGCCTCGCCCTTGGCGGCTTCCGGCACAAGAAGAAGCACCGCCACAGCCGCCCAGGGCGGTGCCGGCCCTCGAAGGAGTGCGCCCACGCCGCCGAGGGGCCACCACAGGGTTCGCGACGTGCTTACGTGGGCGGCCTAGCCCTCTCTTGGGCGGCGGCGAGCCGGGTCCCTCCTTGGGGGCCTTCCCCTTCTCGGCAGCGGAGAACTTCCTCATCAGCGCCATGGGTGCTCTGGCAAGTCAATAAGGCTAGGAGGAGGAAGGAGCGGGTGGCGAGAAGACAGAGATGAGAAAGGGGGCTCCGGCCCTCCCCTCATTTATAGCCGGAAGGAGGCCAACCGCCGGCCTCCACGATCGCACGTAATGATGGTCTTCTCTTGATGCAGTAGGGTCTCGTCAAGTCGAACGGTTGTCGAGGCAGCGTGGGGAAGCGGAGGCACCCACGACCCAATCAACTGAGGCCGCAGGCGGTTGGGGCCCGCGGCACTCCGCACTTGCCCTTTGGCTTCGCCTTGAAGCCAAGTTCGAGCGCGTCTTGGGCCCCGGGGCTACTGTCGGCGTCCTGGGACCGGGGGTGCCCAGAGTTGCCTGCCTGCAGGCCATGGCGTGGCTCCGTTGACGGCCTGGTATGGCCCAGCTTTAGCAACAACAACTCAAGACCCTCGCGAGGGGCCAAGCCTCGTGAGGCGGATGACACGAAGACCTCCACAAGGGGCGGCCTCCCCAGGCTGGCTCCCGAGGAGCGGAGATATCTATGTAAGGCGCACCTCGCGGGGTTCACATGACGTGAGGCATGACGACCATGGCCAAGCGGGCGCGAGCGGGCGCAGTGTACCAGTTTCCTCTTTGGCGCTAAGGAGGCAAGCGCAGGTGCGGGGTCCCGAGGAATCTAGAAAAGGTTTCCATATCGGTGCAACAAGACCAAGACTGCCAGGACGGCAAGACGGAGGTCATCGCGGAGCCTACCGCAGCATCACCACCAGGGGCTTTTGCAGGCGAAGACCACTTTTGTCAGGAGAACTTGTACTAGCTGTCTCCCTTTAAATTTGGCCGTTGTGGGATCCCTTCCCGCCTACATTTGGGAAGAGGACCAAGGCCACTATAAATAGGACTTAGCCACCACCATAGGGGGACGGGTCCAATTCCACCCTGACCAGCTCACCAGCTCATCGAGCACAAGAACACCTCACCTCCTGAGGTTGTTCCACCATTGTACTAGTTCGTCCTCAGCCCCTCGAGGCAATCCACCACAACGCTGGAGTAGGGTATTACATCACAAGATGGCTCGAACCAGGATAAACTGTTGTGTCTCTTGTCCCTTGGGTTCGTCAAGCTATGCCGAGGAATCGTTGAGCAGGTAGACTAGGGAGGACGAGTTCTTTGCACGCACCCTAGAGTTTGAACCTCTCAAGGGTCTGCGGATCCCTGAATCCGATAGGGCGTGCATGACGACATAAGCCAAACCTTCTGAAATTTTTACCAGGGCATGGTGAGGTCATACCATGGCACACCATACCAGACGTCATGTTTTTCAAGCATTTATTTCATTTTTTCTATAGTTAAAAACCCAATAAACAAACATTTGTGGTTGACTTTTGCCACACATTTCATCGAAATATCTGTCCATTCCTTGTAAAGGCATGAGAATTTACTAAATGGCACGAGCATGGTTTGCCAGGCCGTTCTTGTGCACCCTTTCATGCACCGATTGTTTGAACTTGAATTATGTGCATTAATGCCTAGGAAATGCACATAATCCCCTAAATATGGTAAATGAACCCGGAAAAGTGCAAAATTTGAACACGGTGATTTGCAGGGCGTATGTTCATCGTAGAAAAAAACTCGTGGACAAAGGACAAAGGAAATTTGGATCCGCCTTCAATCTTGGTGATTTCCCCCTCGAAACCATGAAACTTCCTCGTTGATGGTTCGATTTATGCAAGGCGTGCATGACGACGTTTTTACCAGGGCACGGTGAGGCCATACCATGGCACCACACCAGGCGTCATGTTTTCCAAGCATGTATTTCATTTTTGTATAGTTATTAACCCAGCAAACGACGAATTTATGGTTGACTATTGCCACACATTTCCTTGAAATATCTGCCCATTCCTTGTAAAAGGCATCAGAATGTACTAAATAGCACGAGCATGGTTTTCCAGACCGTTCTTGTGCACCTTTTCATGCACCGATTGTTCGAATTTGAATTATGTGCATAATTAATGCCTGGAAAATGCACATAATCCCCTAAATATGGTAAATGAGTTTGGAAAAATGTCAAATTTGAACATGTTTCATTTGAGGCAGTATGTTGATCGTTGGAAAAAAACTGAATGACAAACTAGGACAGAAATTTGGATTCCCCTTCAATCTTGGGGATTTCCCTCTTGAAAGCATTGAACTTCCTCGGTGATGGTTCGATTTATGAAGGGTGTGCATGATGACATAAATCAAACCTTCTTAGCTTTTAACCAGGGCACGGTGAGGCCATACCATGGCACCATGCCAGGCGCCATGTTTTTCAAGCACGTATTTCATTGTTCTATAGTTGATAACCCAATAATGATGCATTTGTGGTTGACTATTGCCACGCATTCCATTGAAATCTCTGCCCATTCCTTGGAAAATGCTTGAGAAATTACTAAATACCATGAGTATGGTTTTTCCAGACCGTTCTTGTGCACCTTTTCAAGCACCAATTGTTTGAATTTGAATTATGTGCATTAATGCCTACAAAATGCACATAATCCCCTAAATATTGTAAATGAACCCGGAAAAGTGTCAAATTTGAACATCGTGATTAGCAGGATTTATGTACATCGTAGAAAAAAAAACTCATGGATGAAGGAAATTTGGATTCCCATTCAATCTCGCTGATTTACTATCGCACACGATTCATCTCTGTTGCCTCTGCAAACCATGTGTGTTCATTCACACATGCAAAAGGAAAAAAGAAAACCCTCGCCCACTTCGTCCCCACTCACTCGCCGCGGATTCCTCCGCACCTCTACACCCTAAGCTCGACGGATGTTGGCGGCGGGCGTACATCGCGCTCCAAACGGCTTGGGATTTCGCCCCTACCGCTTTCCGCTGCCTATATGCACCGACATTCTAGACTCTGGTCGACTGGGGTTATCTGCGGGATTGGGCCGGGGATTTTTCTCATGGTGAAGGTAATCAACTTAGCGAAATATTCATTCATCTCTTATTGAAGTCGGTCCATTGCAGTTAATCAACCGGCGGAAATCGACGTGGAATCATTTTTGTTCTAGCTGATTCATG
Source organism: Triticum aestivum (assembly GCF_018294505.1). Lineage (NCBI taxonomy): Eukaryota > Viridiplantae > Streptophyta > Magnoliopsida > Poales > Poaceae > Triticum > Triticum aestivum. Next base: position 260,356,893 of record NC_057802.1, read on the forward strand.
GGTGTTCATTCATATGTCCACAGTGCGAGCACAAATCGGGCAACTAAGGTCATGGCCAGTCGGAAACAAATTCTATCTCACCATTCTAGATGACTTCAGGGAGCGCTCGGTATGTTCAATCTCAACCTACCATGGTCGGCATGGCCTAAATATGTGAACATATACCGTCTATTGCTACATTATCTATATATTTGCATCAAATCTTTGTTACATTATCTATTTTTAATTCTATATTTTTGTACTTTGCTTTCATCTATATATTGATCTGTTATATCAGTTACTCCCATATTTGCATCTTGCTCTATTAATTCAATATATCTAATTTACGATCTTAATTTTCATTTCAACCAGTACATCCCTTGCTTTGCAAGAACAGGAGTAGAAGGAAATCTTGGGCTTTACTTTGTTGATGACTCCTAGGATGTCATATTGACAACGCAACATGGATTTACAATGACGGTTAGCGTAAAACTTGATAAAGATGGTCACTCCTATTTTAATGAGGACCTTTGGAGAAAAATGTCTAAGTGTTATGAACTGAAAGCTTTCAATAAAATTCTAGTGCGTGCACCACAGCCTGGTCTAATTAACATGGATGTTTACTTCCCCAACGTCATCAGCCGATCAAAGTCTGGTCGAGGTTAGTGTCATTTCAACTTTCTCCATGCTGTCATATTACTTAGCAAAATGAGGTTATTTGTTCTGACTAACTGATCACTATTTAAGCAACCAATTGTGACTTCATATTCTGACTCCATTCCTAGGCAGTAACAAATTCTATTTACCAATTTATGCACACTATATATTCTTCTGCCATGTTCTGAAGAAATAAAACATTTCCACCTTTTAAGCAGGATATGTTGGATGCATACTGAACGATTTTTATGTTACTAAGCGTACCAAATTTCACTGGAAGGACTTGAAGCATGTCATAAACTTTGTTGATAATCCGACAGAGATAGCACATCGTATGAACGTTGGATTTTGGATGAGATTAATTAGACCTATGGTGCACACACTGAACAAGACCAATTGTGTTCACAAAATGATGGTAAAAAGTCTTATTTTAATGTTGATGCTCATAAACTATATATATTTTCAACGATATGTTACAATTGGTTTTTATTCTACATGTCAACAGTAATTGCCCCCTGTAGCAGTTCCTGGATCGATTTCCCGGCGTGGTCGAATTACACGTGTGCCTGCTAATAATGCCAAAGTGATTGCAAGGTACTGCATTTTCCGCAGAAATGGAACCATTCAAATTAACACGTTCTTGCTTCTCGTGACAATGCATCCATATTGGAAAATTGGGGACATTGTTCCACTCATGCTCTACCAAGGCACAGGAGGGCTCTTCCTTTTCATTGACGGGATGCCGAGTCGCCGTGATCAAGCTGCTTCCAGCGGATAGTTGTGGTTGTTGGCCCTCAGCCTCTTAAAATGTGCTAGCTGTTAATTACTGTATATGTTAAAGTATGTAAATATGGACCATATGGTTGTTGGCCCTTAGCCTCTTAAAATGTGATAGTTGTTACTATGTTAATTATGTAGATATGGACCATATGATTGTCAAAACCGTGTTACGAAGATCCTCCTTTTGTTGAATAGTGTAACCACTATATATATGTTACTCAAATGTTGTTACCCAAGTTCATAAATTTTCATGGAAAGTATTAATATCATACACAGTTCATTGAGTTTAAGCATGTGCCCGATGTCCAGAAGGCATTTGCATAATAACTGTCGATATTGCAAATTCACACGCATGTTAACATAAGGAAACGTATGTGTAACATACTAATCATCGCACACGAGTACTCGCAGACGCATCGTGTGCGATACTCCTAGCCACCGAAAGTAACTAGTTTGCATTTTCAATGTTTTTTGTACACACAGAATTGCACACGAACTAACTATATTAACCGTCTGTGTTGTAATTTCTCATCGCAAGCAGTTCATTCGAGTCGGTTGTTTGCCACGTATCACACACATCTTGTTTACACGACTCGTTTGTGTTCTTTTGTCTCATCGTAAACAGTTCATCCATGTCAACTGTATGCGGCATATCACACACATCTTGTTAAATTTAACCGTTTCTATTGTGTTACCTAATCGAAAATAGTTCGTCCGAGTGAACCCTACGCCGTATATCTCACACAAATTGATATGGCTGCCCGTTTCTATTGTTCTACCTCATCGCAAACAGTTCGAACGGATTAATCGTGTGCCCTGCATCGCACACACATTGATATGGCCGCCCGTTTCTGTTATTCTGCCTCATCGCAAACAGTTTGAATGGATTAACCGTGTGCCCTACATCGCACACGCAACTAAAATCTGAACCTTGTTTGATTGCTCAGCCATCGCAAATGTTTTGCATCTTTTTTGACGGGTTTTCTCCACCACCATTTGCGATTAATGCATCACACACAGTTTTGGCATAGGGTCTCTGATCGTAGTGTTGCGTTAGCAGTATCTTGCAGTAGTGTATCGTAGTATAGGTCATGGTGAGATTCAGACCTAATTAAGTTTGAGCGCATATACTATGCACGCACGCATGCATGAATCCCCGTCGTCACCTTGAAGTGTGGTGTAACATACATATGCATCGTCAACCTAATAACCCTCACTCAGTGTGGGGATTTCTAGTTCGAAATCACGGTGCCACATGAAAATTGTTCCATTGTGTATTTAAAAACACACCTCTCCATACATATATATATGTTTGGGCCACATGCATGCAGTGGTTGTCTTCGGGGACTAGCTACTTGCGTGATTATTGGCGAGCTAGCCTATCTCCGGGGTTGCATGGACGGCCATCACTTTGACCAACAACAAGAGAGAGGTTGTACGACGAAGGTGGATTATTCTTAATCCGTTTTATGATCCATCTTGGTGAGATGCCTCTCTGGCCTGCCGACTGAAAGTGTATGTGTGTGTGGGGTGCTGCTAGCTACTTCGCAGTTTGCTAGCTGAGCCTCGGTTGGGGG